>NW_025963366.1:4724188-4961688 GCF_020740725.1 Corvus hawaiiensis
GGGCTTAGTGCAGATCTGGGTGACTTGTTTTGGAGATGGAAATGATATGAGGAGGTAGAATCAACCCTGCTGTGGCCCTGCACCTGCTGAGGCGGCAGGAGAGGCCGTGGGACCTGGGCCAGAGTCTTTGCACGCATCGTCTTCTCCTTGAAGGACCAGATTTGTACGACAGCTTGTTCTGCGCAGTGAAGGGCAGTGAGGCTGATGGCGCTAGAGAGGTGCAGGTGCTCTTCTGGGCCTCAGGGAAACAACATGGGGCCGAGAGGCCTCTGCTTCACTGCAGACGTCATTCTGTGCTTAGGCCTTGCTGCAGCCAGGGGCAAGAGAGCTGAGAGGCCCCGCTGATGTTTTTCTCAAGCAGCCCCTTCAATTCATTGCTGACTTCAAGCAGCTCTGCAGCACATCTGGCATTCAGCGCAGTGAGCGAGCACTGCAGCACATTGCCCAGAGGTTGTGGAGTCTCCCTGAGCGCAGATAGTCAAGAACCATCTGAAGGCAACCCTTTGCAAGGCGCAGCGGGAAGACCCTGCTGGAGCAGCCCTGGCCAAGATGATCCCACCGGTGCTCCTTCCAAACGTTAACTCTTCTGGGATTTGGAGATCCGCATCTTTGCACAAGGTGAAGCTCTCAGAGGGAAAGTGGAGTCCAAGAAAGAGTTGGGGGCAGCCACAAGGCCTGGTGCTAATGGGAGTCTCTCTCACAAGGCCCCTGGCCACGGCCTCTTCAGCTCCATCAGCTTTGACTCCCCGAAAGTTCTTTTGCTCTAGAGGAAAGGTGTGGCAGCAATTCCCACTGCCTCTTGAGCAGTGCCCTCTCCACATTCTGCACGCTCAGGTCTGCGTCAGCTGCAGCCCAGGGAGCAGATTCTGCCCACAGAGCCCAGAGAACACAAAAGGGAATCGGAGTATTTCCTCTTGCGTGGTCTCCGATCTGGGTAGCCAACCTGGTCATCAGTGCATGCGGTGCTGAGGAGACTGTTGAGATGACACCGCTGCTGCTGCTGCTTCTGCTGGCAGAGTGCTGCTGCACAGCGTTTTCCCTTCCCTCTCTGTGTCCCACATTGTTCCCTCTTTTCCCCTGTACAATGAGGGGCTTCTCTGCGGCCAGCTGCCGGCCCCACAAGCACAGCTCTAAGGTGGAGAAGCTCTTTCAGTGCTCATCGTTCAGGGTTCGTGTGAACCGCTTTCGCAGATCCACGTACTCACTCATCGCCTGGGAGTGGGCAACGGGATCCATCACCAGGTGGTGGAAGAGATTGCACGTCTCGGCCATTTGCACCTCTGGGGGAACCCTGATCTCCCCAGGAAGGCTCCGGTTGCCCACGATGAAGTGGTTGAGGCATCTCACTTGCACGCAGAAGCGCAGGCCCTCGCTGATATCCACCAGTCGCCTGACAAAATCTCTCCTGCGCCACCGTGACACGGGGATGATGGACAGGAGGTGCATGACAATGGTCTTGATGGTGTAGGTGGAAAAGCCGGAGCCCAGCTGCAGACAGCTGAAGAACTGCAGGCATTTGAGGTGCAAGCTGTCAGGGGGGGCCTGCCTGGCGATGCACTTGAAGAACTTCATCTCTGCCACGGCGTAGCTCTCCGGCCATGTTGTACTTGGCGTGCAGGCCTCCCTAGGCTGGCTGCTCACAAAGATGTCTGAGTCGCCTTGCCGCACCCCAAACAGCACCTCAATGCGGAAGCTTGCTGCGCCGTTGCTCACCTGGAATTGGCAGGAGCGTCTGGAGGGCAGCAGCACTAAATGCCAATTGTGGGACTGAGGCAAAGCCGGCCAGATTGCTCTCACCAGTTGGTAGAACCAGCGGGCAGTTTTCTGCACGTCGAGGTAGGAGCCGGTGCACAGGGTGTGTAGGAGGCTGGCATCCTGATTGCTCCTCAGCACCTCCTGGGGCTGGTGCAGGAAGCACAGCATGTTCTCCCCCTGCTGCTCCCTGCTGCAGGTGCACTCCAGCTGCACGCGGACGCGGAAGTTCCTCCCGCGCCTCTGCCCCGCAGTGTCCAGCTCCAGCTGGAAGGAGTGGCCTCGGGGAGGATTCATGGCTACCAGCACACGGTACACAACATCCTGCTCACGGGGACTCCAACCTTCGAAGGCACTGCCCACCCCGATGGCTCGTTGCAGCACCGGGTAGAAACTGTTGCACAAGACGTGGCCAAAGTAAATGGCAAAATTGTCCATCAGGTCAGTTGTCCACTCACAGCCTTCCTGCAGGTCCTGTACAGGCCACTGGATGCGCTCCATTGCAATCCTTCCTATGTTATCTTCGCCCTCGTGCTCTTCTTCTTGGACTCCATTGGCAGCATCATTGTTGTTTTCTGCATTTGCAGCCTCACGGACAACTTCATTTCCAACATCGTCTTCTTCATTTGCAGCAACATTGCCGACTTCCTGTACATTGCCATCATCATTGTTGACTTCCTCGCGGTTGGCAGCATTGGCTTCTTCTTCTTCTTCATTTCCAACATCTTCTTCTTGGTTTGCAGCCGCATTTCTGACTTCCTCTTCATCGGCACCATCGTTTTCTTCTTCACGCTCCTCTCTCCTCAGGCTCCTTTTCCTCCAGATAAACTCTAGGGCCAAGAGAAGGAGCAGGAGCCCAGCAAAATCCCAGACCTGCCAGTGCTGCAAGGCAGACCACGGCAGGTCTCCCCAGGCCCCTCCACTCTGCCTCAGCATAAGCTGCTCCACCTCCCGCTCCAGAAGAATCCTCTCCACTTCCTGGTGCATCGCATGCACCTCCATGCTCAGACGCCTGGCCTCATGCAAAGCATCTCCCGCGGGCTGCGGGTACGGGATAAGGCTTTGCAAGAGCAAGAGCCAGAATAGCCAGTGACCCATGGTCTGCAGGAGGATGGAGAGAAGGCCTTGAGTGGGGCGGGGAGGGAGGCAGCTGCCACTGGGGGCAGCAGGGACGGCAATCACAGGCATCTGGGGCCGGGAAGGACAGGGCCCCAGACAGCTGGCAGGCAGCAAGGCCTGTCCCGCTGCCCCAGCAGCAGCAGCAGCGGCACCGTGCCCTGCCCAAGGCTCTCCCATATGAGGGGCTGTCCCTGCATGCGGGGGGACAAGCCAGCCTCGGGTGCAGCGTTTCCGCCCCGGCCCTCGTCCCCAGCCCAGCCTCCCCGCCACGTGTGCACTCACCGCTTGCCCAAGCAATACAGGGCCAGCGTTACCTGCTGGGGCCTTTTAGAGCTGCCCCCATTGTGACACGTCGCCCGGCATGTCACAGGGGTCACAGCACAGCACAGCCAGGCCAGCACCACCCTTTGTCCCCAGCCCAGCTCAGGCGCTCAGAGTGGCCCTGGTGTACTGGTTAAGGCTGCTTTGGAGTGAATCTTCTGGGAAGAACTCCCCTTGCTCTTCCTTTGGTCTTTCTTATCAGCTGCTCCCCACTGGCAATCTCCTAGATATCCATGCTGGAAGGCACCCTTGACTCCACACTGCTTGAGCTACACTTGAAGCTCTGAGTGGTCGAGGTTGAAAAAGACCCTGAAGATCACACAGTCCAACCGCAAACTTAACACTGCCTACTCCACTGATCAGCCAGCTCCCCAAATGCCACATGCACGTGACTTTTAAACCTTGCTGAGGGTGCTGACGCCGCCATTTCTGCTAGGCAGCCTGTTCCCAAGCTTGAGGTGCTCTTTATTGAGGGAATAGTTCCTGGAGATCCAATCTAAAGCTCCCGTGGCACAACTTGAGCTCATTTCCTCTGGTCCAAATACGCTTTGTTGCCCGGGCTAATAGAAGGGAGGTTGCAGCTGGCTACAAGCTCCCTTCAGGGACCATCTGCACCGTGTCAGGAGCTTGCGCTGTGAAACCAGCTCCTCCCAGAAGAGAGAAAGGTGATGCTTTTGCTCTGTCGTTCCCGTCATCCAGTGGCAGCAAATGGCTTGTCGGTGGGCAGAAGAGTTTTGGGCTGCCAGGAAGCGTTTCCATGTTGACGCAGTCCTCGCCTTAATTGTGTCTGCCCTCGTGGGGGAGACTTTTTAGAGCCTTTGCCAGGAGTCAGAGACAAACAGGACCTTTGGCTTTCTCAGCCTTCAGATAGTTGTTTATTAAGTCTTATCAGGAAAGTACAAGCCACTGACGTGACCCAGACATAGCATGAAGCAGAGAATGCAGCAAAAGCCAAATTATCAAGATTTCGCAGCCCGTTGAAAGGTAAATTACCCAATGAAAACTTACAACGCAAGGTCTTTTCACTTCTCTACCACTGTCTAATAAATCACCTAGTCATGCTGGCAGGAACTGAGGAATTCCCTGTCAAATCATCCCAGACCACTTCTGCCGCAGAATATGGAGTAGATGGAGAAGAAGAAGAAGGTCTGGAGAACAATAACAATCCTCCATGTGGATGTTTTCTGCTTTTATCTACTTCCTATACTAATAACCGCAAAACCTCTAAATTTTTCACCCTGTGACAATCTTACATAGTATTCTGTCACCTAATTCACACCATTGTAGATTCTAATTCTTCCCAGAGGCTAGGCAATTTTCTCCATGGCCGAAGGTCAAAGACAATGTTGTCCACGGGGGTAGAACCCTTCAAAAGAGGCAGAGAAGTATTCTCTGTATTCTGGCTTCCCACACCATGTGGGGAGAAGCTTTCTGCCAAATCCATCAAGCAAGGCAATCCGTGCCCTTCCAAGCAGAAGGAAAAATGGGAATTTGCCTTGAAGAAAATGTCAGGATTTGGAGTGCAAGTCAGTGCTGGAATGTGCCAGCATGTCCGTGTGGACTTTGCTAAGCTGCAAGGCCAGGCTGTGAAGACGGGATCCCTGCAGCCAAGAAATGCCCTCTTGCTCTGGGGCCTTCCATGGCACCAGCAGCACAAGGGAGAGCCCTTCCTTGGCCTTTGCCTTCAGCAAGGCCCCACTTTGGGCAAAGCCTGAATTCCCTAAGGAAGCAGCTCCCATTTCCACTGCCCGCCCTGAAGGATGCCAGAGGACACACAAGCTCAGCAAGGTGCTAATGCAATACAGCTTGGGCTGCAGCTTTCTGCCCTTGTATCTCTGGAGCCTTGCAGGGGAAGGCTGCGTGCCTTGGTGCGACTTTCAGCAGCTCTCCTTGCTGACAGCAACTGGGCAGCCCAAGGCTCTTTGCTCTCTGCCCAGGCAAGAGCAGAAAGAAGCCTTCCTCTGCCTTTGTAGGCCCCCGAGACGAGCAAGGACAATGAGTGTGCAGAGAAGAGGCCAGCAGCACTGCACAGCAGCTTCTCTCCTAAATGGCAGCAAACTCAAAGACTCATGCTATGCTTTGGGGTTTGGCTTGTGTTTTGTTTGGAGCTTTCCCCCCCCAGGAAAACCTGTGGCATTTGCCAAGTTGCCCACGTGCATTTGAGTGGTGCGCTCTGGCTGCTGCCTAGATGGCTCTCCAAATGGTGCCTTTGGCCCTCTCTTTCCTCTGTTACCGTGGCTCATTTCAAGGGCTTGATGGGTAACACCCTTTCTCTTTTCTCACCTTGTGCTCAAGAGCTGGGAGAGCCGCCGACCCCCCTGGCCTGCCCCATCTTGAGCCTAAAAGGCTTCTGCAGCAGGGGAACGGGGCGTGGGGCCAATGGCTCAGCTGCCAGCACCGCTGCTAGCCAACGTGGAAGGCTCATCTGTACGGCTGCAGTCAGCTCACAGCTGCCAGCATCTGGGCTGTGTCCTGCCCCACCTTTGTCCTGCCATCAAGGCGGAGGACACAAACCTGAGACACTGACAAGCCCGCCTTGTCCGCCATGTCCCCAGGTGCCACATCCACACATTCCTTAAGTGCCTGCAGGCATGGCAATCGCCCCAATTCCGTGGGCAGCCTGTGCCAGTGCTTGACAACCCTTTCAGAGGAGACCCTTTGCCCTAATACCCAATCTAAAGCACTCCTGGCACAACTTGAGGCCATTTCCTCTTGTCCTGTCCCTTGTTCCCTGCGAGCAGAGCCTGACCTGCATTAGCTCCACCCTCCTGTCTGGGAGTTGCAGGAAGTGAGAAGGTTCCTCTCTGATCCTGCCCTTCTCCAGTGTCAGCCCCTGCAGCTCCCTCAGCCCCTGCTCATCAGACTTCTTCTCCAGCCTCTTGGCCAGCTCCCTTCCCTTCCCTTCCCTTCTCTGCACACACTCCAGCCTCTCAAGGTCATGCTTGAGGGGAGGGGCCCAAAACTCATCCCAAGACTCCAGGAAACTTAGAGCTGCTCCACTGAACTCTCCAAAGAGAGCAAGGGCGAGTGATGCTGACATTTCTCCCGGCTACTCAGGGAATATCTTGCCTGCCTCTTCACGCTGCCTGTCTGCTTTATACCAGAGCCCCTCCACGAAATCTGCCTTGTTGGCCTTCGCCCATGAATACTCAACCCCATCAGCACCAGCATGAAGCTCGAGACAGTTGGAACCCTCCCTTACACAGACACCGACCCCAGCAGCTCTCCTTCCTTGCCTGTCCCTTCTGAAGGCTTTCTAGCCATCGGCTACAGCGCTCCAGTGTGGGACTCATCCCACCATGGCTCTGGCATGGCAACCATGTCCCGCTTTTCCCAACCTGCAACCATTCCCAGCGGCTGCACTTTGTTGTCCATGCTGCATGAAGTGGCGAGGAAGCACTTCAGTTGAGCTCTTGATCTCGCTACCTTTTTGGAGGGGGATGAAAGGAAGAAGAGAAACTTGTCTTGACACACAGACCGCATGAATGTGCTTGTCGATAGGGCCAGGGACTCACAGCTAGGGAAGGCACAAAAGAAGTTCTCCCTTCTAGAAAATGTTACCGATTGGCACGCACTGTTGCTCAGCCAAGGCCGTGTGAAATTCCTGAACTTAGAGAAGAAGAACAAAGGCTTAAGAGAGTTAAGAATAGTGTTTGGTTCTATATGTGTATCTAAAGAAACCAGAGGGTGCATATTAGAGGGGGCCATAGAGACGGCGATTTGGGAAGTCTGTACCTTCCGAGTACCTCAGGCAACGGGGGAAGGAAGAGGGTGATGCACCTGGAAATTAGGATCAAAAAGGAGGCTGCGTCCCACAGCAATTGGAGACACGCCATGAGAAATGTCCCATGGCCTCTGCCTTTATTGCAATGAGACGACAGGACTCCTGTGTGTCTTTTCCAGACTAAACCTCGGGTGTTGTGAATTCTTTTCTGCACAGGGAGAGGCCCTAATCCTTTGGGGACCATTCTCAAGCTCTTCTCTGCTTTCTGACCCATCAAGAAGCCCCGGGTCCTTGCTGCTGCACGCATCTCCCACGGCTCTCTGCCGGCTGGCCGCCCAGCGGAGCTGCCAGCTCCGGCTGGCAGGGCCTCAGCGCCCTGTGCCCTGTGCCCTTTGGCCCCGCCGGCCGCACCAGGCCCTGCCTGCTGTCCTGATGGTGGCACTCGTGGCCCCAGTGCTCTCCAAGGGCTTCTCCGGGGGCACCTTCCTGTGGCCTTTCAGTCCCTGCACGAGGCCCAGCCGAGACCTGCAGAGGGGCTGTTCCCAAGGGCCTGGAGGCACAGCCCCAGGGGCAGTGGCTTGCCACTGACAGAGAGTGGGCTTAGGCTGGAGATGTGCAAGAAATTCTGGCCTTGGAGGCTGGCGAGGCCCTGGCCCACGCTGCCCACAGAAGCTGTGGCTGCCCCATGGCTGGCAGTGTTCCAGGCCAGCTTGGACGGGGCTTGGAGCAACCTGGCCTAGTGGGAGGTGTCCCTGCCCTTGGCAGCAGGCTTGCAACAAGACGATTTTCAAGGAGCCTTCCAAGCCAAGGCCTTCTGTGATTCTGTGATCACAGATCACTTGGGGCAGCTGGCCTTCATTTCTGCTTAGAACCACTTCAGCACGGTAAATTGGGCTGAGTTCAAGGACACTGTTCACGAGCCCAGCTTGCCAGCGCCTGAGATTTACCAGTGCTCTGGGTCTGGCTGAGATCAATCAAGTC
The DNA here is from genome assembly GCF_020740725.1 of Corvus hawaiiensis. Lineage (NCBI taxonomy): Eukaryota > Metazoa > Chordata > Aves > Passeriformes > Corvidae > Corvus > Corvus hawaiiensis. The sequence goes on from NW_025963366.1 coordinate 4,732,086, forward strand.
TTGCACGCTCCAGATTCTGGAATACTGTCGTTTCTTGAAGCAAGGACAAAGCAGCTTCTGGCCTTCCACTCCTAAATGCACTAACTGCAGAGAGCATGAGTAGATGTCCCAGCAGATAGCGACACTATACAAGGCTTGACTTGTGCAAAAAATAATATCATCTAGGTAATCTATCATAGAGATGTAATAAATAGATCTATTTTCTTAAAATCTTTCCAGACATAAATGCACTAAGAGCATTAATATGTGTCACAACAGATAGTGACACTAAATATGTGTTCTATGGTTATTATTTAAAACTGATGACCTACTCAACCGTTTCTAATTATTTTTTCGCATATTTCATCTAGATGTTCATTTTATCATTTTCATTCTATTTTATCATAGAATAAGGATGTATTTGGTATCTTTTCTATTACTTAGATTAGTATATTGCTTTGTTTTATTATACTTTACTATTATATATGATCATTAATAAACTTTAGAGTATACGCTATGTATAAACAATATATATACATCTATGAAATAAAAATCTAGATTCTTATATAGACACAGTTTCAGGCCAGCTCCGACACAGTCGGACCCAAAGGTGTCCCTTCCGGGGACAAGGAGTGTGGAGCTTTTAAAGGGGTACCCTTCCTTCTCGGACCAGGCTAAAAGAGCAGAGGAGGCTGCTGTTCTGCTAAGTTCTTTATTTCATAGTCTCATAGCTTTCTTGAAGGCCGAGTTCAAAGGGGGTTACATGATAAAGCCAAGCAGCAGCAGCAACAGCAGGCAAAACCCGCTTCTTCTATATCCTCTATATGCTCCATATATGCTTTTTCTTGCAGAAGGGTGGATTATATTTGTTAATTGACCAATAAGATTAACACATGATTCTGGTTTTTCTTTTCTTAACCTATCCTGGTCTAATTCTTACAATCGTAAGTCTTACACAAGTGTTACATAGGTATTACACAGATTTGCGTATACAGTTTCTATCAGTTCTTCTTGTTTATGTGAACACTCCATCTAAAAAATGTGAACAGTATAATTCTATCTATATTTTGTCGAAAGGAAAGAATTCCGTGAAAAGGTAACCCTGCTGCAGCAAGCACTGTGTTTAAGGTCTCTGTGACAGCTTTTTAATTCTTAAGGCACTTAGCATATATTTCTACTAAAAGTTAAAAAATCTATCTTTCTATTTCACTTTGCTGTGGCTTCTTGCGTCACAGCTTGTGCAAACCTTTTAATTCAACCCCTGTGCTTTGGCTTCCCTCTGGGCCTGAGTCCAGAGGAGCTTTCACTCCAACAAAGGAGAGACACCGTCCATGGGCTGATGGCGGGCAAGCGGCGCTGATTGTTCCTCTTGGTCTTTTGTTGCCTGTTTCTGTTTCCTTTTTCTGTCCCACATTCCTGCTTCTTTCCTCCTCTAAGTTTTGGCCCTTGCCAAAGGCCGGGAACAATTGCACGTTACAGCTGGGCTTTGGTGGCTTTGGCCACCAAAAAGGCCACCAAAAAAACAGAGGCAGGCGCTCTGTTTGTGCGTGTCCTCAGGAGTGGCAAAGGTCATATGCAAGTAGGGCTTAGTGCAGATCTGGGTGACTTGTTTTGGAGATGGAAATGATACGAGGAGGTAGAATCAACCCTGCTGTGGCCCTGCACCTGCTGAGGCAGCAGAAGAGGCCGTGGGACCTGGGCCAGAGTCTTTGCACGCATCCTCTTCTCCTTGAAGGACCAGATTTGTACGACAGCTTGTTCTGCGCAGTGAAGGGCAGTGAGGCCGATGGCGCTAGAGAGGTGCAGGTGCTCTTCTGGGCCTCAGGGAAACAACATGGGGCCGAGAGGCCTCTGCTTCACTGCAGACGTCATTCTGTGCTTAGGCCTTGCTGCAGCCAGGGGCAAGAGAGCTGAGAGGCCCCGCTGATGTTTTTCTCAAGCAGCCCCTTCAATTCTTTGCTGACTTCAAGCAGCTGTGCAGCACATCTGGCATTCAGCGCAGTGAGCGAGCACCGCAGCACATTGCCCAGAGGTTGTGGAGTCTCCCTGAGCGCAGATAGTCAAGAACCATCTGAAGGCAACCCTTTGCAAGGCGCAGCGGGAAGACCCTGCTGGAGCAGCCCTGGCCAAGATGATCCCACCGGTGCTCCTTCCAAACGTTAACTCTTCTGGGATTTGGAGATCCGCATCTTTGCACAAGGTGAAGCTCTCAGAGGGAAAGTGGAGTCCAAGAAAGAGTTGGGGGCAGCCACAAGGCCTGGTGCTAATGGGAGTCTCTCTCACAAGGCCCCTGGCCACGGCCTCTTCAGCTCCATCAGCTTTGACTCCCCGAAAGTTCTTTTGCTCTAGAGGAAAGGTGTGGCAGCAATTCCCACTGCCTCTTGAGCAGTGCCCTCTCCACATTCTGCACGCTCAGGTCTGCGTCAGCTGCAGCCCAGGGAGCAGATTCTGCCCACAGAGCCCAGAGAACACAAAAGGGAATCGGAGTATTTCCTCTTGCGTGGTCCCCGATCTGGGTAGCCAACCTGGTCATCAGTGCATGCGGTGCTGAGGAGACTGCTGAGATGACACCGCTGCTGCTGCTGCTTCTGCTGGCAGAGTGCTGCTGCACAGCGTTTTCCCTTCCCTCTCTGTGTCCCACATTGTTCCCTCTTTTCCCCTGTACAATGAGGGGCTTCTCTGCGGCCAGCTGCCGGCCCCACAAGCACAGCTCTAAGGTGGAGAAGCTCTTTCAGTGCTCATCGTTCAGGGTTCGTGTGAACCGCTTTCGCAGATCCACGTACTCACTCATCGCCTGGGAGTGGGCAACGGGATCCATCACCAGGTGGTGGAAGAGATTGCACGTCTCGGCCATTTGCACCTCTGGGGGAACCCTGATCTCCCCAGGAAGGCTCCGGTTGCCCACGATGAAGTGGTTGAGGCATCTCACTTGCACGCAGAAGCGCAGGCCCTCGCTGATATCCACCATTCGCCTGACAAAATCTCTCCTGCGCCACCGTGACACGGGGATGATGGACAGGAGGTGCATGACAATGGTCTTGATGGTGTAGGTGGAAAAGCCGGAGCCCAGCTGCAGACAGCTGAAGAACTGCAGGCATTTGAGGTGCAAGCTGTCAGGGGGGGCCTGCCTGGCGATGCACTTGAAGAACTTCATCTCTGCCACGGCGTAGCTCTCCGGCCATGTTGTGCTTGGCGTGCAGGCCTCCCTAGGCTGGCTGCTCACAAAGATGTCTGAGTCGCCTTGCCGCACCCCAAACAGCACCTCAATGCGGAAGCTTGCTGCGCCGTTGCTCACCTGGAATTGGCAGGAGCGTCTGGAGGGCAGCAGCACTAAATGCCAATTGTGGGACTGAGGCAAAGCCGGCCAGATTGCTCTCACCAGTTGGTAGAACCAGCGGGCAGTTTTCCGCACGTCGAGGTAGGAGCCGGTGCACAGGGTGTGTAGGAGGCTGGCATCCTGATTGCTCCTCAGCACCTCCTGGGGCTGGTGCAGGAAGCACAGCATGTTCTCCCCCTGCTGCTCCCTGCTGCAGGTGCACTCCAGCTGCACGCGGACGCGGAAGTTCCTCCCGCGCCTCTGCCCCGCAGTGTCCAGCTCCAGCTGGAAGGAGTGGCCTCGGGGAGGATTCATGGCTACCAGCACACGGTACACAACATCCTGCTCACGGGGACTCCAACCTTCGAAGGCACTGCCCACCCCGATGGCTCGTTGCAGCACCGGGTAGAAACTGTTGCACAAGACGTGGCCAAAGTAAATGGCAAAATTGTCCATCAGGTCAGTTGTCCACTCACAGCCTTCCTGCAGGTCCTGTACAGGCCACTGGATGCGCTCCATTGCAATCCTTCCTATGTTATCTTCGCCCTCGTGCTCTTCTTATTGGACTCCATTGGCAGCATCATTGTTGTTTTCTGCATTTGCAGCCTCACGGACAACTTCATTTCCAACATCGTCTTCTTCATTTGCAGCAACATTGCCGACTTCCTGTACATTGCCATCATCATTGTTGACTTCCTCGCGGTTGGCAGCATTGGCTTCTTCTTCTTCTTCATTTCCAACATCTTCTTCTTGGTTTGCAGCCGCATTTCTGACTTCCTCTTCATCGGCACCATCGTTTTCTTCTTCACGCTCCTCTCTCCTCAGGCTCCTTTTCCTCCAGATAAACTCTAGGGCCAAGAGAAGGAGCAGGAGCCCAGCAAAATCCCAGACCTGCCAGTGCTGCAAGGCAGACCACGGCAGGTCTCCCCAGGCCCCTCCACTCTGCCTCAGCATAAGCTGCTCCACCTCCCGCTCCAGAAGAATCCTCTCCACTTCCTGGTGCATCGCATGCACCTCCATGCTCAGACGCCTGGCCTCATGCAAAGCATCTCCCGCGGGCTGCGGGTACGGGATAAGGCTTTGCAAGAGCAAGAGCCAGAATAGCCAGTGACCCATGGTCTGCAGGAGGATGGAGAGAAGGCCTTGAGTGGGGCGGGGAGGGAGGCAGCTGCCACTGGGGGCAGCAGGGACGGCAATCACAGGCATCTGGGGCCGGGAAGGACAGGGCCCCAGACAGCTGGCAGGCAGCAAGGCCTGTCCCGCTGCCCCAGCAGCAGCAGCAGCGGCACCGTGCCCTGCCCAAGGCTCTCCCATATGAGGGGCTGTCCCTGCATGCGGGGGGACAAGCCAGCCTCGGGTGCAGCGTTTCCGCCCCGGCCCTCGTCCCCAGCCCAGCCTCCCCGCCACGTGTGCACTCACCGCTTGCCCAAGCAATACAGGGCCAGCGTTACCTGCTGGGGCCTTTTAGAGCTGCCCCCATTGTGACACGTCGCCCGGCATGTCACAGGGGTCACAGCACAGCACAGCCAGGCCAGCACCACCCTTTGTCCCCAGCCCAGCTCAGGCGCTCAGAGTGGCCCTGGTGTACTGGTTAAGGCTGCTTTGGAGTGAATCTTCTGGGAAGAACTCCCCTTGCTCTTCCTTTGGTCTTTCTTATCAGCTGCTCCCCACTGGCAATCTCCTAGATATCCATGCTGGAAGGCACCCTTGACTCCACACTGCTTGAGCTACACTTGAAGCTCTGAGTGGTCGAGGTTGAAAAAGACCCTGAAGATCACACAGTCCAACCGCAAACTTAACACTGCCTACTCCACTGATCAGCCAGCTCCCCAAATGCCACATGCACGTGACTTTTAAACCTTGCTGAGGGTGCTGACGCCGCCATTTCTGCTAGGCAGCCTGTTCCCAAGCTTGAGGTGCTCTTTATTGAGGGAATAGTTCCTGGAGATCCAATCTAAAGCTCCCGTGGCACAACTTGAGCTCATTTCCTCTGGTCCAAATACGCTTTGTTGCCCGGGCTAATAGAAGGGAGGTTGCAGCTGGCTACAAGCTCCCTTCAGGGACCATCTGCACCGTGTCAGGAGCTTGCGCTGTGAAACCAGCTCCTCCCAGAAGAGAGAAAGGTGATGCTTTTGCTCTGTCGTTCCCGTCATCCAGTGGCAGCAAATGGCTTGTCGGTGGGCAGAAGAGTTTTGGGCTGCCAGGAAGCGTTTCCATGTTGACGCAGTCCTCGCCTTAATTGTGTCTGCCCTCGTGGGGGAGACTTTTTAGAGCCTTTGCCAGGAGTCAGAGACAAACAGGACCTTTGGCTTTCTCAGCCTTCAGATAGTTGTTTATTAAGTCTTATCAGGAAAGTACAAGCCACTGACGTGACCCAGACATAGCATGAAGCAGAGAATGCAGCAAAAGCCAAATTATCAAGATTTCGCAGCCCGTTGAAAGGTAAATTACCCAATGAAAACTTACAACGCAAGGTCTTTTCACTTCTCTACCACTGTCTAATAAATCACCTAGTCATGCTGGCAGGAACTGAGGAATTCCCTGTCAAATCATCCCAGACCACTTCTGCCGCAGAATATGGAGTAGATGGAGAAGAAGAAGAAGGTCTGGAGAACAATAACAATCCTCCATGTGGATGTTTTCTGCTTTTATCTACTTCCTAAACTAATAACCGCAAAACCTCTAAATTTTTCACCCTGTGACAATCTTACATAGTATTCTGTCACCTAATTCACACCATTGTAGATTCTAATTCTTCCCAGAGGCTAGGCAATTTTCTCCATGGCCGAAGGTCAAAGACAATGTTGTCCACGGGGGTAGAACCCTTCAAAAGAGGCAGAGAAGTATTCTCTGTATTCTGGCTTCCCACACCATGTGGGGAGAAGCTTTCTGCCAAATCCATCAAGCAAGGCAATCCGTGCCCTTCCAAGCAGAAGGAAAAATGGGAATTTGCCTTGAAGAAAATGTCAGGGTTTGGAGTGCAAGTCAGTGCTGGAATGTGCCAGCATGTCCGTGTGGACTTTGCTAAGCTGCAAGGCCAGGCTGTGAAGACGGGATCCCTGCAGCCAAGAAATGCCCTCTTGCTCTGGGGCCTTCCATGGCACCAGCAGCACAAGGGAGAGCCCTTCCTTGGCCTTTGCCTTCAGCAAGGCCCCACTTTGGGCAAAGCCTGAATTCCCTAAGGAAGCAGCTCCCATTTCCACTGCCCGCCCTGAAGGATGCCAGAGGACACACAAGCTCAGCAAGGTGCTAATGCAATACAGCTTGGGCTGCAGCTTTCTGCCCTTGTATCTCTGGAGCCTTGCAGGGGAAGGCTGCGTGCCTTGGTGCGACTTTCAGCAGCTCTCCTTGCTGACAGCAACTGGGCAGCCCAAGGCTCTTTGCTCTCTGCCCAGGCAAGAGCAGAAAGAAGCCTTCCTCTGCCTTTGTAGGCCCCCGAGACGAGCAAGGACAATGAGTGTGCAGAGAAGAGGCCAGCAGCACTGCACAGCAGCTTCTCTCCTAAATGGCAGCAAACTCAAAGACTCATGCTATGCTTTGGGGTTTGGCTTGTGTTTTGTTTGGAGATTTTTCCCCCCAGGAAAACCTGTGGCATTTGCCAAGTTGCCCACGTGCATTTGAGTGGTGCGCTCTGGCTGCTGCCTAGATGGCTCTCCAAATGGTGCCTTTGGCCCTCTCTTTCCTCTGTTACCGTGGCTCATTTCAAGGGCTTGATGGGTAACACCCTTTCTCTTTTCTCACCTTGTGCTCAAGAGCTGGGAGAGCCGCCGACCCCCCTGGCCTGCCCCAGCTTGAGCCTAAAAGGCTTCTGCAGCAGGGGAACGGGGCGTGGGGCCAATGGCTCAGCTGCCAGCACCGCTGCTAGCCAACGTGGAAGGCTCATCTGTACGGCTGCAGTCAGCTCACAGCTGCCAGCATCTGGGCTGTGTCCTGCCCCACCTTTGTCCTGCCATCAAGGCGGAGGACACAAACCTGAGACACTGACAAGCCCGCCTTGTCCGCCATGTCCCCAGGTGCCACATCCACACATTCCTTAAGTGCCTGCAGGCATGGCAATCGCCCCAATTCCGTGGGCAGCCTGTGCCAGTGCTTGACAACCCTTTCAGAGGAGACCCTTTGCCCTAATACCCAATCTAAAGCACTCCTGGCACAACTTGAGGCCATTTCCTCTTGTCCTGTCCCTTGTTCCCTGCGAGCAGAGCCTGACCTGCATTAGCTCCACCCTCCTGTCTGGGAGTTGCAGGAAGTGAGAAGGTTCCTCTCTGATCCTGCCCTTCTCCAGTGTCAGCCCCTGCAGCTCCCTCAGCCCCTGCTCATCAGACTTCTTCTCCAGCCTCTTGGCCAGCTCCCTTCCCTTCCCTTCCCTTCCCTTCCCTTCCCTTCCCTTCCCTTCCCTTCCCTTCCCTTCCCTTCCCTTCCCTTCCCTTCCCTTCCCTTCCCTTCCCTTCCCTTCCCTTCCCTTCCCTTCCCTTCCCTTCCCTTCCCTTCCCTTCCCTTCCCTTCCCTTCCCTTCCCTTCCCTTCCCTTCCCTTCCCTTCCCTTCCCTTCTCTGCACACACTCCAGCCTCTCAAGGTCATGCTTGAGGGGAGGGGCCCAAAACTCATCCCAAGACTCCAGGAAACTTAGAGCTGCTCCACTGAACTCTCCAAAGAGAGCAAGGGCGAGTGATGCTGACATTTCTCCCGGCTACTCAGGGAATATCTTGCCTGCCTCTTCACGCTGCCTGTCTGCTTTATACCAGAGCCCCTCCACGAAATCTGCCTTGTTGGCCTTCGCCCATGAATACTCAACCCCATCAGCACCAGCATGAAGCTCGAGACAGTTGGAACCCTCCCTTACACAGACACCGACCCCAGCAGCTCTCCTTCCTTGCCTGTCCCTTCTGAAGGCTTTCTAGCCATCGGCTACAGCGCTCCAGTGTGGGACTCATCCCACCATGGCTCTGGCATGGCAACCATGTCCCGCTTTTCCCAACCTGCAACCATTCCCAGCGGCTGCACTTTGTTGTCCATGCTGCATGAAGTGGCGAGGAAGCACTTCAGTTGAGCTCTTGATCTCGCTACCTTTTTGGAGGGGGATGAAAGGAAGAAGAGAAACTTGTCTTGACACACAGACCGCGTGAATGTGCTTGTCGATAGGGCCAGGGACTCACAGCTAGGGAAGGCACAAAAGAAGTTCTCCCTTCTAGAAAATGTTACTGATTGGCACGCACTGTTGCTCAGCCAAGGCCGTGTGAAATTCCTGAACTTAGAGAAGAAGAACAAAGGCTTAAGAGAGTTAAGAATAGTGTTTGGTTCTATATGTGTATCTAAAGAAACCAGAGGGTGCATATTAGAGGGGGCCATAGAGACGGCGATTTGGGAAGTCTGTACCTTCCGAGTACCTCAGGCAACGGGGGAAGGAAGAGGGTGATGCACCTGGAAATTAGGATCAAAAAGGAGGCTGCGCCCCACAGCAATTGGAGACACGCCATGAGAAATGTCCCGTGGCCTCTGCCTTTATTGCAATGAGACGACAGGACTCCTGTGTGTCTTTTCCAGACTAAACCTCGGGTGTTGTGAATTCTTTTCTGCACAGGGAGAGGCCCTAATCCTTTGGGGACCATTCTCAAGCTCTTCTCTGCTTTCTGACCCATCAAGAAGCCCCGGGTCCTTGCTGCTGCACGCATCTCCCACGGCTCTCTGCCGGCCGCCCACCGGAGCTGCCAGCTCCGGCTGGCAGGGCCTCAGCGCCCTGTGCCCTGTGCCCTTTGGCCCCGCCGGCCACGCCAGGCCCTGCCTGCTGCCCTGATGGTGGCACTCGTGGCCCCAGTGCTCTCCAAGGGCTTCTCCGGGGGCACCTTCCTGCGGCCTTTCAGTCCCTGCACGAGGCCCAGCCGAGACCTGCAGAGGGGCTGTTCCCAAGGGCCTGGAGGCACAGCCCCAGGGGCAGTGGCTTGCCACTGACAGAGGGTGGGCTTAGGCTGGAGATGTGCAAGAAATTCTGGCCTCGGAGGCTGGCGAGGCCCTGGCCCACGCTGCCCACAGAAGCTGTGGCTGCCCCATGGCTGGCAGTGTTCCAGGCCAGCTTGGACGGGGCTTGGAGCAACCTGGCCTAGTGGGAGGTGTCCCTGCCCTTGGCAGCAGGCTTGCAACAAGACGATTTTCAAGGAGCCTTCCAAGCCAAGGCCTTCTGTGATTCTGTGATCACAGATCACTTGGGGCAGCTGGCCTTCGTTTCTGCTTAGAACCACTTCAGCACGGTAAATTGGGCTAAGTTCAAGGACACTGTTCACGAGCCCAGCTTGCCAGCGCCTGAGATTTACCAGTGCTCTGGGTCTGGCTGAGATCAATCAAGTCTTGCACGCTCCAGATTCTGGAATATTGTCGTTTCTTGAAGCAAGGACAAAGCAGCTTCTGGCCTTCCATTCCTAAATGCACTAACTGCAGAGCATGAGTAGATGTCCCAGCAGATAGCGACACTATACAAGGCTTGACTTGTGCAAAAAATAATATCATCTAGGTAATCTATCATAGAGATGTAATAAATAGATCTATTTTCTTAAAATCTTTCCAGACATAAATGCACTAAGAGCATTAATATGTGTCACAACAGATAGTGACACTAAATATGTGTTCTATGGTTATTATTTAAAACTGATGACCTACTCAACCCTTTCTAATTATTTTTTCGCATATTTCATCTAGATGATCATTTTATCATTTTCATTCTATTTTATCATAGAATAAGGATGTATTTGGTATCTTTTCTATTACTTAGATTAGTATATTGCTTTGTTTTATTATACTTTACTATTATATATGATCATTAATAAACTTTAGAGTATACGCTATGTATAAACAATATATATACATCTATGAAATAAAAATCTAGATTCTTATATAGACACAGTTTCAGGCCAGCTCCGACACAAGTCGGACCCAAAGGTGTCCCTTCCGGGGACAAGGAGTGTGGAGCTTTTAAAGGGGTACCCTTCCTTCTCGGACCAGGCTAAAAGAGCAGAGGAGGCTGCTGTTCTGCTAAGTTCTTTATTTCATAGTCTCATAGCTTTCTTGAAGGCCGAGTTCAAAGGGGGTTACATGATAAAGCCAAGCAGCAGCAGCAACAGCAGGCAAAACCCGCTTCTTCTATATCCTCTATATGCTCCATATATGCTTTTTCTTGCAGAAGGGTGGATTATATTTGTTAATTGACCAATAAGATTAACACATGATTCTGGTTTTTCTTTTCTTAACCTATCCTGGTCTAATTCTTACAATCGTAAGTCTTACACAAGTGTTACATAGGTATTACACAGATTTGCGTATACAGTTTCTATCAGTTCTTCTTGTTTATGTGAACACTCCATCTAAAAAATGTGAACAGTATAATTCTATCTATATTTTGTCGAAAGGAAAGAATTCCGTGAAAAGGTAACCCTGCTGCAGCAAGCACTGTGTTTAAGGTCTCTGTGACAGCTTTTAAATTCTTAAGGCACTTAGCATATATTTCTACTAAAAGTTAAAAAATCTATCTTTCTATTTCACTTTGCTGTGGCTTCTTGCATCACAGCTTGTGCAAACCTTTTAATTCAACCCCTGTGCTTTGGCTTCCCTCTGGGCCTGAGTCCAGAGGAGCTTTCACTCCAACAAAGGAGAGAACCGTCCATTGGCTGATGGCGGGCAAGCGGCGCTGATTGTTCCTCTTGGTCTTTTGTTCCCTGTTTCTGTTTCCTTTTTCTGTCCCACATTCCTGCTTCTTTCCTCCTTTAAGTTTTGGCCCTTGCCAAAGGCCGGGAACAATTGCACGTTACAGCTGGGCTTTGGTGGCTTTGGCCACCAAAAAGGCCACCAAAAAAACAGAGGCAGGCGCTCTGTTTGTGCGTGTCCTCAGGAGTGGCAAAGGTCATATGCAAGTAGGGCTTAGTGCAGATCTGGGTGACTTGTTTTGGAGATGGAAATGATACGAGGAGGTAGAATCAACCCTGCTGTGGCCCTGCACCTGCTGAGGCGGCAGGAGAGGCCGTGGGACCTGGGCCAGAGTCTTTGCACGCATCCTCTTCTCCTTGAAGGACCAGATTTGTACGACAGCTTGTTCTGCGCAGTGAAGGGCAGTGAGGCCGATGGCGCTAGAGAGGTGCAGGTGCTCTTCTGGGCCTCAGGGAAACAACATGGGGCCGAGAGGCCTCTGCTTCACTGCAGACGTCATTCTGTGCTTAGGCCTTGCTGCAGCCAGGGGCAAGAGAGCTGAGAGGCCCCGCTGATGTTTTTCTCAAGCAGCCCCTTCAATTCATTGCTGACTTCAAGCAGCTCTGCAGCACATCTGGCATTCAGCGCAGTGAGCGAGCACTGCAGCACATTGCCCAGAGGTTGTGGAGTCTCCCTGAGCGCAGATAGTCAAGAACCATCTGAAGGCAACCCTTTGCAAGGCGCAGCGGGAAGACCCTGCTGGAGCAGCCCTGGCCAAGATGATCCCACCGGTGCTCCTTCCAAACGTTAACTCTTCTGGGATTTGGAGATCCGCATCTTTGCACAAGGTGAAGCTCTCAGAGGGAAAGTGGAGTCCAAGAAAGAGTTGGGGGCAGCCACAAGGCCTGGTGCTAATGGGAGTCTCTCTCACAAGGCCCCTGGCCACGGCCTCTTCAGCTCCATCAGCTTTGACTCCCCGAAAGTTCTTTTGCTCTAGAGGAAAGGTGTGGCAGCAATTCCCACTGCCTCTTGAGCAGTGCCCTCTCCACATTCTGCACGCTCAGGTCTGCGTCAGCTGCAGCCCAGGGAGCAGATTCTGCCCACAGAGCCCAGAGAACACAAAAGGGAATCGGAGTATTTCCTCTTGCGTGGTCCCCGATCTGGGTAGCCAACCTGGTCATCAGTGCATGCGGTGCTGAGGAGACTGCTGAGATGACACCGCTGCTGCTGCTGCTTCTGCTGGCAGAGTGCTGCTGCACAGCGTTTTCCCTTCCCTCTCTGTGTCCCACATTGTTCCCTCTTTTCCCCTGTACAATGAGGGGCTTCTCTGCGGCCAGCTGCCGGCCCCACAAGCACAGCTCTAAGGTGGAGAAGCTCTTTCAGTGCTCATCGTTCAGGGTTCGTGTGAACCGCTTTCGCAGATCCACGTACTCACTCATCGCCTGGGAGTGGGCAACGGGATCCATCACCAGGTGGTGGAAGAGATTGCACGTCTCGGCCATTTGCACCTCTGGGGGAACCCTGATCTCCCCAGGAAGGCTCCGGTTGCCCACGATGAAGTGGTTGAGGCATCTCACTTGCACGCAGAAGCGCAGGCCCTCGCTGATATCCACCAGTCGCCTGACAAAATCTCTCCTGCGCCACCGTGACACGGGGATGATGGACAGGAGGTGCATGACAATGGTCTTGATGGTGTAGGTGGAAAAGCCGGAGCCCAGCTGCAGACAGCTGAAGAACTGCAGGCATTTGAGGTGCAAGCTGTCAGGGGGGGCCTGCCTGGCGATGCACTTGAAGAACTTCATCTCTGCCACGACGTAGCTCTCCGGCCATGTTGTGCTTGGCGTGCAGGCCTCCCTAGGCTGGCTGCTCACAAAGATGTCTGAGTCGCCTTGCCGCACCCCAAACAGCACCTCAATGCGGAAGCTTGCTGCGCCGTTGCTCACCTGGAATTGGCAGGAGCGTCTGGAGGGCAGCAGCACTAAATGCCAATTGTGGGACTGAGGCAAAGCCGGCCAGATTGCTCTCACCAGTTGGTAGAACCAGCGGGCAGTTTTCTGCACGTCGAGGTAGGAGCCGGTGCACAGGGTGTGTAGGAGGCTGGCATCCTGATTGCTCCTCAGCACCTCCTGGGGCTGGTGCAGGAAGCACAGCATGTTCTCCCCCTGCTGCTCCCTGCTGCAGGTGCACTCCAGCTGCACGCGGACGCGGAAGTTCCTCCCGCGCCTCTGCCCCGCAGTGTCCAGCTCCAGCTGGAAGGAGTGGCCTCGGGGAGGATTCATGGCTACCAGCACACGGTACACAACATCCTGCTCACGGGGACTCCAACCTTCGAAGGCACTGCCCACCCCGATGGCTCGTTGCAGCACCGGGTAGAAACTGTTGCACAAGACGTGGCCAAAGTAAATGGCAAAATTGTCCATCAGGTCAGTTGTCCACTCACAGCCTTCCTGCAGGTCCTGTACAGGCCACTGGATGCGCTCCATTGCAATCCTTCCTATGTTATCTTCGCCCTCGTGCTCTTCTTCTTGGACTCCATTGGCAGCATCATTGTTGTTTTCTGCATTTGCAGCCTCACGGACAACTTCATTTCCAACATCGTCTTCTTCATTTGCAGCAACATTGCCGACTTCCTGTACATTGCCATCATCATTGTTGACTTCCTCGCGGTTGGCAGCATTGGCTTCTTCTTCTTCTTCATTTCCAACATCTTCTTCTTGGTTTGCAGCCGCATTTCTGACTTCCTCTTCATCGGCACCATCGTTTTCTTCTTCACGCTCCTCTCTCCTCAGGCTCCTTTTCCTCCAGATAAACTCTAGGGCCAAGAGAAGGAGCAGGAGCCCAGCAAAATCCCAGACCTGCCAGTGCTGCAAGGCAGACCACGGCAGGTCTCCCCAGGCCCCTCCACTCTGCCTCAGCATAAGCTGCTCCACCTCCCGCTCCAGAAGAATCCTCTCCACTTCCTGGTGCATCGCATGCACCTCCATGCTCAGACGCCTGGCCTCATGCAAAGCATCTCCCGCGGGCTGCGGGTACGGGATAAGGCTTTGCAAGAGCAAGAGCCAGAATAGCCAGTGACCCATGGTCTGCAGGAGGATGGAGAGAAGGCCTTGAGTGGGGCGGGGAGGGAGGCAGCTGCCACTGGGGGCAGCAGGGACGGCAATCACAGGCATCTGGGGCCGGGAAGGACAGGGCCCCAGACAGCTGGCAGGCAGCAAGGCCTGTCCCGCTGCCCCAGCAGCAGCAGCAGCGGCACCGTGCCCTGCCCAAGGCTCTCCCATATGAGGGGCTGTCCCTGCATGCGGGGGGACAAGCCAGCCTCGGGTGCAGCGTTTCCGCCCCGGCCCTCGTCCCCAGCCCAGCCTCCCCGCCACGTGTGCACTCACCGCTTGCCCAAGCAATACAGGGCCAGCGTTACCTGCTGGGGCCTTTTAGAGCTGCCCCCATTGTGACACGTCGCCCGGCATGTCACAGGGGTCACAGCACAGCACAGCCAGGCCAGCACCACCCTTTGTCCCCAGCCCAGCTCAGGCGCTCAGAGTGGCCCTGGTGTACTGGTTAAGGCTGCTTTGGAGTGAATCTTCTGGGAAGAACTCCCCTTGCTCTTCCTTTGGTCTTTCTTATCAGCTGCTCCCCACTGGCAATCTCCTAGATATCCATGCTGGAAGGCACCCTTGACTCCACACTGCTTGAGCTACACTTGAAGCTCTGAGTGGTCGAGGTTGAAAAAGACCCTGAAGATCACACAGTCCAACCGCAAACTTAACACTGCCTACTCCACTGATCAGCCAGCTCCCCAAATGCCACATGCACGTGACTTTTAAACCTTGCTGAGGGTGCTGACGCCGCCATTTCTGCTAGGCAGCCTGTTCCCAAGCTTGAGGTGCTCTTTATTGAGGGAATAGTTCCTGGAGATCCAATCTAAAGCTCCCGTGGCACAACTTGAGCTCATTTCCTCTGGTCCAAATACGCTTTGTTGCCCGGGCTAATAGAAGGGAGGTTGCAGCTGGCTACAAGCTCCCTTCAGGGACCATCTGCACCGTGTCAGGAGCTTGCGCTGTGAAACCAGCTCCTCCCAGAAGAGAGAAAGGTGATGCTTTTGCTCTGTCGTTCCCGTCATCCAGTGGCAGCAAATGGCTTGTCGGTGGGCAGAAGAGTTTTGGGCTGCCAGGAAGCGTTTCCATGTTGACGCAGTCCTCGCCTTAATTGTGTCTGCCCTCGTGGGGGAGACTTTTTAGAGCCTTTGCCAGGAGTCAGAGACAAACAGGACCTTTGGCTTTCTCAGCCTTCAGATAGTTGTTTATTAAGTCTTATCAGGAAAGTACAAGCCACTGACGTGACCCAGACATAGCATGAAGCAGAGAATGCAGCAAAAGCCGAATTATCAAGATTTTGCAGCCCGTTGAAAGGTAAATTACCCAATGAAAACTTACAACGCAAGGTCTTTTCACTTCTCTACCACTGTCTAATAAATCACCTAGTCATGCTGGCAGGAACTGAGGAATTCCCTGTCAAATCATCCCAGACCACTTCTGCCGCAGAATATGGAGTAGATGGAGAAGAAGAAGAAGGTCTGGAGAACAATAACAATCCTCCATGTGGATGTTTTCTGCTTTTATCTACTTCCTATACTAATAACCGCAAAACCTCTAAATTTTTCACCCTGTGACAATCTTACATAGTATTCTGTCACCTAATTCACACCATTGTAGATTCTAATTCTTCCCAGAGGCTAGGCAATTTTCTCCATGGCCGAAGGTCAAAGACAATGTTGTCCACGGGGGTAGAACCCTTCAAAAGAGGCAGAGAAGTATTCTCTGTATTCTGGCTTCCCACACCATGTGGGGAGAAGCTTTCTGCCAAATCCATCAAGCAAGGCAATCCGTGCCCTTCCAAGCAGAAGGAAAAATGGGAATTTGCCTTGAAGAAAATGTCAGGGTTTGGAGTGCAAGTCAGTGCTGGAATGTGCCAGCATGTCCGTGTGGACTTTGCTAAGCTGCAAGGCCAGGCTGTGAAGACGGGATCCCTGCAGCCAAGAAATGCCCTCTTGCTCTGGGGCCTTCCATGGCACCAGCAGCACAAGGGAGAGCCCTTCCTTGGCCTTTGCCTTCAGCAAGGCCCCACTTTGGGCAAAGCCTGAATTCCCTAAGGAAGCAGCTCCCATTTCCACTGCCCGCCCTGAAGGATGCCAGAGGACACACAAGCTCAGCAAGGTGCTAATGCAATACAGCTTGGGCTGCAGCTTTCTGCCCTTGTATCTCTGGAGCCTTGCAGGGGAAGGCTGCGTGCCTTGGTGCGACTTTCAGCAGCTCTCCTTGCTGACAGCAACTGGGCAGCCCAAGGCTCTTTGCTCTCTGCCCAGGCAAGAGCAGAAAGAAGCCTTCCTCTGCCTTTGTAGGCCCCCGAGACGAGCAAGGACAATGAGTGTGCAGAGAAGAGGCCAGCAGCACTGCACAGCAGCTTCTCTCCTAAATGGCAGCAAACTCAAAGACTCATGCTATGCTTTGGGGTTTGGCTTGTGTTTTGTTTGGAGCTTTTCCCCCCCAGGAAAACCTGTGGCATTTGCCAAGTTGCCCACGTGCATTTGAGTGGTGCGCTCTGGCTGCTGCCTAGATGGCTCTCCAAATGGTGCCTTTGGCCCTCTCTTTCCTCTGTTACCGTGGCTCATTTCAAGGGCTTGATGGGTAACACCCTTTCTCTTTTCTCACCTTGTGCTCAAGAGCTGGGAGAGCCGCCGACCCCCCTGGCCCGCCCCAGCTTGAGCCTAAAAGGCTTCTGCAGCAGGGGAACGGGGCGTGGGGCCAATGGCTCAGCTGCCAGCACCGCTGCTAGCCAACGTGGAAGGCTCATCTGTACGGCTGCAGTCAGCTCACAGCTGCCAGCATCTGGGCTGTGTCCTGCCCCACCTTTGTCCTGCCATCAAGGCGGAGGACACAAACCTGAGACACTGACAAGCCCGCCTTGTCCGCCATGTCCCCAGGTGCCACATCCACACATTCCTTAAGTGCCTGCAGGCATGGCAATCGCCCCAATTCCGTGGGCAGCCTGTGCCAGTGCTTGACAACCCTTTCAGAGGAGACCCTTTGCCCTAATACCCAATCTAAAGCACTCCTGGCACAACTTGAGGCCATTTCCTCTTGTCCTGTCCCTTGTTCCCTGCGAGCAGAGCCTGACCTGCATTAGCTCCACCCTCCTGTCTGGGAGTTGCAGGAAGTGAGAAGGTTCCTCTCTGATCCTGCTCTTCTCCAGTGTCAGCCCCTGCAGCTCCCTCAGCCCCTGCTCATCAGACTTCTTCTCCAGCCTCTTGGCCAGCTCCCTTCCCTTCCCTTCCCTTCCCTTCCCTTCCCTTCCCTTCCCTTCCCTTCCCTTCCCTTCCCTTCCCTTCCCTTCCCTTCCCTTCCCTTCCCTTCCCTTCCCTTCCCTGCACACACTCCAGCCTCTCAAGGTCATGCTTGAGGGGAGGGGCCCAAAACTCATCCCAAGACTCCAGGAAACTTAGAGCTGCTCCACTGAACTCTCCAAAGAGAGCAAGGGCGAGTGATGCTGACATTTCTCCCGGCTACTCAGGGAATATCTTGCCTGCCTCTTCACGCTGCCTGCCTGCTTTATACCAGAGCCCCTCCACGAAATCTGCCTTGTTGGCCTTCGCCCATGAATACTCAACCCCATCAGCACCAGCATGAAGCTCGAGACAGTTGGAACCCTCCCTTACACAGACACCGACCCCAGCAGCTCTCCTTCCTTGCCTGTCCCTTCTGAAGGCTTTCTAGCCATCGGCTACAGCGCTCCAGTGTGGGACTCATCCCACCATGGCTCTGGCATGGCAACCATGTCCCGCTTTTCCCAACCTGCAACCATTCCCAGCGGCTGCACTTTGTTGTCCATGCTGCATGAAGTGGCGAGGAAGCACTTCAGTTGAGCTCTTGATCTCGCTACCTTTTTGG
The DNA here is from genome assembly GCF_020740725.1 of Corvus hawaiiensis. Taxonomy (NCBI): domain Eukaryota; kingdom Metazoa; phylum Chordata; class Aves; order Passeriformes; family Corvidae; genus Corvus; species Corvus hawaiiensis. The sequence goes on from NW_025963366.1 coordinate 4,749,990, forward strand.
AGGGGGATGAAAGGAAGAAGAGAAACTTGTCTTGACACACAGACCGCGTGAATGTGCTTGTCGATAGGGCCAGGGACTCACAGCTAGGGAAGGCACAAAAGAAGTTCTCCCTTCTAGAAAATGTTACTGATTGGCACGCACTGTTGCTCAGCCAAGGCCGTGTGAAATTCCTGAACTTAGAGAAGAAGAACAAAGGCTTAAGAGAGTTAAGAATAGTGTTTGGTTCTATATGTGTATCTAAAGAAACCAGAGGGTGCATATTAGAGGGGGCCATAGAGACGGCGATTTGGGAAGTCTGTACCTTCCGAGTACCTCAGGCAACGGGGGAAGGAAGAGGGTGATGCACCTGGAAATTAGGATCAAAAAGGAGGCTGCGCCCCACAGCAATTGGAGACACGCCATGAGAAATGTCCCATGGCCTCTGCCTTTATTGCAATGAGACGACAGGACTCCTGTGTGTCTTTTCCAGACTAAACCTCGGGTGTTGTGAATTCTTTTCTGCACAGGGAGAGGCCCTAATCCTTTGGGGACCATTCTCAAGCTCTTCTCTGCTTTCTGACCCATCAAGAAGCCCCGGGTCCTTGCTGCTGCACGCATCTCCCACGGCTCTCTGCCGGCCGCCCAGCGGAGCTGCCAGCTCCGGCTGGCAGGGCCTCAGCGCCCTGTGCCCTGTGCCCTTTGGCCCCGCCGGCCACGCCAGGCCCTGCCTGCTGCCCTGATGGTGGCACTCGTGGCCCCAGTGCTCTCCAAGGGCTTCTCCGGGGGCACCTTCCTGCGGCCTTTCAGTCCCTGCACGAGGCCCAGCTGAGACCTGCAGAGGGGCTGTTCCCAAGGGCCTGGAGGCACAGCCCCAGGGGCAGTGGCTTGCCACTGACAGAGGGTGGGCTTAGGCTGGAGATGTGCAAGAAATTCTGGCCTCGGAGGCTGGCGAGGCCCTGGCCCACGCTGCCCACAGAAGCTGTGGCTGCCCCATGGCTGGCAGTGTTCCAGGCCAGCTTGGACGGGGCTTGGAGCAACCTGGCCTAGTGGGAGGTGTCCCTGCCCTTGGCAGCAGGCTTGCAACAAGACGATTTTCAAGGAGCCTTCCAAGCCAAGGCCTTCTGTGATTCTGTGATCACAGATCACTTGGGGCAGCTGGCCTTCGTTTCTGCTTAGAACCACTTCAGCACGGTAAATTGGGCTGAGTTCAAGGACACTGTTCACGAGCCCAGCTTGCCAGCGCCTGAGATTTACCAGTGCTCTGGGTCTGGCTGAGATCAATCAAGTCTTGCACGCTCCAGATTCTGGCATATTGTCGTTTCTTGAAGCAAGGACAAAGCAGCTTCTGGCCTTCCACTCCTAAATGCACTAACTGCAGAGCATGAGTAGATGTCCCAGCAGATAGCGACACTATACAAGGCTTGACTTGTGCAAAAAATAATATCATCTAGGTAATCTATCATAGAGATGTAATAAATAGATCTATTTTCTTAAAATCTTTCCAGACATAAATGCACTAAGAGCATTAATATGTGTCACAACAGATAGTGACACTAAATATGTGTTCTATGGTTATTATTTAAAACTGATGACCTACTCAACCCTTTCTAATTATTTTTTCGCATATTTCATCTAGATGATCATTTTATCATTTTCATTCTATTTTATCATAGAATAAGGATGTATTTGGTATCTTTTCTATTACTTAGATTAGTATATTGCTTTGTTTTATTATACTTTACTATTATATATGATCATTAATAAACTTTAGAGTATACGCTATGTATAAACAATATATATACATCTATGAAATAAAAATCTAGATTCTTATATAGACACAGTTTCAGGCCAGCTCCGACACAAGTCGGACCCAAAGGTGTCCCTTCCGGGGACAAGGAGTGTGGAGCTTTTAAAGGGGTACCCTTCCTTCTCGGACCAGGCTAAAAGAGCAGAGGAGGCTGCTGTTCTGCTAAGTTCTTTATTTCATAGTCTCATAGCTTTCTTGAAGGCCGAGTTCAAAGGGGGTTACATGATAAAGCCAAGCAGCAGCAGCAACAGCAGGCAAAACCCGCTTCTTCTATATCCTCTATATGCTCCATATATGCTTTTTCTTGCAGAAGGGTGGATTATATTTGTTAATTGACCAATAAGATTAACACATGATTCTGGTTTTTCTTTTCTTAACCTATCCTGGTCTAATTCTTACAATCGTAAGTCTTACACAAGTGTTACATAGGTATTACACAGATTTGCGTATACAGTTTCTATCAGTTCTTCTTGTTTATGTGAACACTCCATCTAAAAAATGTGAACAGTATAATTCTATCTATATTTTGTCGAAAGGAAAGAATTCCGTGAAAAGGTAACCCTGCTGCAGCAAGCACTGTGTTTAAGGTCTCTGTGACAGCTTTTAAATTCTTAAGGCACTTAGCATATATTTCTACTAAAAGTTAAAAAATCTATCTTTCTATTTCACTTTGCTGTGGCTTCTTGCATCACAGCTTGTGCAAACCTTTTAATTCAACCCCTGTGCTTTGGCTTCCCTCTGGGCCTGAGTCCAGAGGAGCTTTCACTCCAACAAAGGAGAGAACCGTCCATTGGCTGATGGCGGGCAAGCGGCGCTGATTGTTCCTCTTGGTCTTTTGTTCCCTGTTTCTGTTTCCTTTTTCTGTCCCACATTCCTGCTTCTTTCCTCCTCTAAGTTTTGGCCCTTGCCAAAGGCCGGGAACAATTGCACGTTACAGCTGGGCTTTGGTGGCTTTGGCCACCAAAAAGGCCACCAAAAAAACAGAGGCAGGCGCTCTGTTTGTGCGTGTCCTCAGGAGTGGCAAAGGTCATATGCAAGTAGGGCTTAGTGCAGATCTGGGTGACTTGTTTTGGAGATGGAAATGATACGAGGAGGTAGAATCAACCCTGCTGTGGCCCTGCACCTGCTGAGGCGGCAGGAGAGGCCGTGGGACCTGGGCCAGAGTCTTTGCACGCATCCTCTTCTCCTTGAAGGACCAGATTTGTACGACAGCTTGTTCTGCGCAGTGAAGGGCAGTGAGGCCGATGGCGCTAGAGAGGTGCAGGTGCTCTTCTGGGCCTCAGGGAAACAACATGGGGCCGAGAGGCCTCTGCTTCACTGCAGACGTCATTCTGTGCTTAGGCCTTGCTGCAGCCAGGGGCAAGAGAGCTGAGAGGCCCCGCTGATGTTTTTCTCAAGCAGCCCCTTCAATTCATTGCTGACTTCAAGCAGCTCTGCAGCACATCTGGCATTCAGCGCAGTGAGCGAGCACTGCAGCACATTGCCCAGAGGTTGTGGAGTCTCCCTGAGCGCAGATAGTCAAGAACCATCTGAAGGCAACCCTTTGCAAGGCGCAGCGGGAAGACCCTGCTGGAGCAGCCCTGGCCAAGATGATCCCACCGGTGCTCCTTCCAAACGTTAACTCTTCTGGGATTTGGAGATCCGCATCTTTGCACAAGGTGAAGCTCTCAGAGGGAAAGTGGAGTCCAAGAAAGAGTTGGGGGCAGCCACAAGGCCTGGTGCTAATGGGAGTCTCTCTCACAAGGCCCCTGGCCACGGCCTCTTCAGCTCCATCAGCTTTGACTCCCCGAAAGTTCTTTTGCTCTAGAGGAAAGGTGTGGCAGCAATTCCCACTGCCTCTTGAGCAGTGCCCTCTCCACATTCTGCACGCTCAGGTCTGCGTCAGCTGCAGCCCAGGGAGCAGATTCTGCCCACAGAGCCCAGAGAACACAAAAGGGAATCGGAGTATTTCCTCTTGCGTGGTCCCCGATCTGGGTAGCCAACCTGGTCATCAGTGCATGCGGTGCTGAGGAGACTGCTGAGATGACACCGCTGCTGCTGCTGCTTCTGCTGGCAGAGTGCTGCTGCACAGCGTTTTCCCTTCCCTCTCTGTGTCCCACATTGTTCCCTCTTTTCCCCTGTACAATGAGGGGCTTCTCTGCGGCCAGCTGCCGGCCCCACAAGCACAGCTCTAAGGTGGAGAAGCTCTTTCAGTGCTCATCGTTCAGGGTTCGTGTGAACCGCTTTCGCAGATCCACGTACTCACTCATCGCCTGGGAGTGGGCAACGGGATCCATCACCAGGTGGTGGAAGAGATTGCACGTCTCGGCCATTTGCACCTCTGGGGGAACCCTGATCTCCCCAGGAAGGCTCCGGTTGCCCACGATGAAGTGGTTGAGGCATCTCACTTGCACGCAGAAGCGCAGGCCCTCGCTGATATCCACCAGTCGCCTGACAAAATCTCTCCTGCGCCACCGTGACACGGGGATGATGGACAGGAGGTGCATGACAATGGTCTTGATGGTGTAGGTGGAAAAGCCGGAGCCCAGCTGCAGACAGCTGAAGAACTGCAGGCATTTGAGGTGCAAGCTGTCAGGGGGGGCCTGCCTGGCGATGCACTTGAAGAACTTCATCTCTGCCACGGCGTAGCTCTCCGGCCATGTTGTGCTTGGCGTGCAGGCCTCCCTAGGCTGGCTGCTCACAAAGATGTCTGAGTCGCCTTGCCGCACCCCAAACAGCACCTCAATGCGGAAGCTTGCTGCGCCGTTGCTCACCTGGAATTGGCAGGAGCGTCTGGAGGGCAGCAGCACTAAATGCCAATTGTGGGACTGAGGCAAAGCCGGCCAGATTGCTCTCACCAGTTGGTAGAACCAGCGGGCAGTTTTCTGCACGTCGAGGTAGGAGCCGGTGCACAGGGTGTGTAGGAGGCTGGCATCCTGATTGCTCCTCAGCACCTCCTGGGGCTGGTGCAGGAAGCACAGCATGTTCTCCCCCTGCTGCTCCCTGCTGCAGGTGCACTCCAGCTGCACGCGGACGCGGAAGTTCCTCCCACGCCTCTGCCCCGCAGTGTCCAGCTCCAGCTGGAAGGAGTGGCCTCGGGGAGGATTCATGGCTACCAGCACACGGTACACAACATCCTGCTCACGGGGACTCCAACCTTCGAAGGCACTGCCCACCCCGATGGCTCGTTGCAGCACCGGGTAGAAACTGTTGCACAAGACGTGGCCAAAGTAAATGGCAAAATTGTCCATCAGGTCAGTTGTCCACTCACAGCCTTCCTGCAGGTCCTGTACAGGCCACTGGATGCGCTCCATTGCAATCCTTCCTATGTTATCTTCGCCCTCGTGCTCTTCTTCTTGGACTCCATTGGCAGCATCATTGTTGTTTTCTGCATTTGCAGCCTCACGGACAACTTCATTTCCAACATCGTCTTCTTCATTTGCAGCAACATTGCCGACTTCCTGTACATTGCCATCATCATTGTTGACTTCCTCGCGGTTGGCAGCATTGGCTTCTTCTTCTTCTTCATTTCCAACATCTTCTTCTTGGTTTGCAGCCGCATTTCTGACTTCCTCTTCATCGGCACCATCGTTTTCTTCTTCACGCTCCTCTCTCCTCAGGCTCCTTTTCCTCCAGATAAACTCTAGGGCCAAGAGAAGGAGCAGGAGCCCAGCAAAATCCCAGACCTGCCAGTGCTGCAAGGCAGACCACGGCAGGTCTCCCCAGGCCCCTCCACTCTGCCTCAGCATAAGCTGCTCCACCTCCCGCTCCAGAAGAATCCTCTCCACTTCCTGGTGCATCGCATGCACCTCCATGCTCAGACGCCTGGCCTCATGCAAAGCATCTCCCGCGGGCTGCGGGTACGGGATAAGGCTTTGCAAGAGCAAGAGCCAGAATAGCCAGTGACCCATGGTCTGCAGGAGGATGGAGAGAAGGCCTTGAGTGGGGCGGGGAGGGAGGCAGCTGCCACTGGGGGCAGCAGGGACGGCAATCACAGGCATCTGGGGCCGGGAAGGACAGGGCCCCAGACAGCTGGCAGGCAGCAAGGCCTGTCCCGCTGCCCCAGCAGCAGCAGCAGCGGCACCGTGCCCTGCCCAAGGCTCTCCCATATGAGGGGCTGTCCCTGCATGCGGGGGGACAAGCCAGCCTCAGGTGCAGCGTTTCCGCCCCGGCCCTCGTCCCCAGCCCAGCCTCCCCGCCACGTGTGCACTCACCGCTTGCCCAAGCAATACAGGGCCAGCGTTACCTGCTGGGGCCTTTTAGAGCTGCCCCCATTGTGACACGTCGCCCGGCATGTCACAGGGGTCACAGCACAGCACAGCCAGGCCAGCACCACCCTTTGTCCCCAGCCCAGCTCAGGCGCTCAGAGTGGCCCTGGTGTACTGGTTAAGGCTGCTTTGGAGTGAATCTTCTGGGAAGAACTCCCCTTGCTCTTCCTTTGGTCTTTCTTATCAGCTGCTCCCCACTGGCAATCTCCTAGATATCCATGCTGGAAGGCACCCTTGACTCCACACTGCTTGAGCTACACTTGAAGCTCTGAGTGGTCGAGGTTGAAAAAGACCCTGAAGATCACACAGTCCAACCGCAAACTTAACACTGCCTACTCCACTGATCAGCCAGCTCCCCAAATGCCACATGCACGTGACTTTTAAACCTTGCTGAGGGTGCTGACGCCGCCATTTCTGCTAGGCAGCCTGTTCCCAAGCTTGAGGTGCTCTTTATTGAGGGAATAGTTCCTGGAGATCCAATCTAAAGCTCCCGTGGCACAACTTGAGCTCATTTCCTCTGGTCCAAATACGCTTTGTTGCCCGGGCTAATAGAAGGGAGGTTGCAGCTGGCTACAAGCTCCCTTCAGGGACCATCTGCACCGTGTCAGGAGCTTGCGCTGTGAAACCAGCTCCTCCCAGAAGAGAGAAAGGTGATGCTTTTGCTCTGTCGTTCCCGTCATCCAGTGGCAGCAAATGGCTTGTCGGTGGGCAGAAGAGTTTTGGGCTGCCAGGAAGCGTTTCCATGTTGACGCAGTCCTCGCCTTAATTGTGTCTGCCCTCGTGGGGGAGACTTTTTAGAGCCTTTGCCAGGAGTCAGAGACAAACAGGACCTTTGGCTTTCTCAGCCTTCAGATAGTTGTTTATTAAGTCTTATCAGGAAAGTACAAGCCACTGACGTGACCCAGACATAGCATGAAGCAGAGAATGCAGCAAAAGCCGAATTATCAAGATTTTGCAGCCCGTTGAAAGGTAAATTACCCAATGAAAACTTACAACGCAAGGTCTTTTCACTTCTCTACCACTGTCTAATAAATCACCTAGTCATGCTGGCAGGAACTGAGGAATTCCCTGTCAAATCATCCCAGACCACTTCTGCCGCAGAATATGGAGTAGATGGAGAAGAAGAAGAAGGTCTGGAGAACAATAACAATCCTCCATGTGGATGTTTTCTGCTTTTATCTACTTCCTATACTAATAACCGCAAAACCTCTAAATTTTTCACCCTGTGACAATCTTACATAGTATTCTGTCACCTAATTCACACCATTGTAGATTCTAATTCTTCCCAGAGGCTAGGCAATTTTCTCCATGGCCGAAGGTCAAAGACAATGTTGTCCACGGGGGTAGAACCCTTCAAAAGAGGCAGAGAAGTATTCTCTGTATTCTGGCTTCCCACACCATGTGGGGAGAAGCTTTCTGCCAAATCCATCAAGCAAGGCAATCCGTGCCCTTCCAAGCAGAAGGAAAAATGGGAATTTGCCTTGAAGAAAATGTCAGGGTTTGGAGTGCAAGTCAGTGCTGGAATGTGCCAGCATGTCCGTGTGGACTTTGCTAAGCTGCAAGGCCAGGCTGTGAAGACGGGATCCCTGCAGCCAAGAAATGCCCTCTTGCTCTGGGGCCTTCCATGGCACCAGCAGCACAAGGGAGAGCCCTTCCTTGGCCTTTGCCTTCAGCAAGGCCCCACTTTGGGCAAAGCCTGAATTCCCTAAGGAAGCAGCTCCCATTTCCACTGCCCGCCCTGAAGGATGCCAGAGGACACACAAGCTCAGCAAGGTGCTAATGCAATACAGCTTGGGCTGCAGCTTTCTGCCCTTGTATCTCTGGAGCCTTGCAGGGGAAGGCTGCGTGCCTTGGTGCGACTTTCAGCAGCTCTCCTTGCTGACAGCAACTGGGCAGCCCAAGGCTCTTTGCTCTCTGCCCAGGCAAGAGCAGAAAGAAGCCTTCCTCTGCCTTTGTAGGCCCCCGAGACGAGCAAGGACAATGAGTGTGCAGAGAAGAGGCCAGCAGCACTGCACAGCAGCTTCTCTCCTAAATGGCAGCAAACTCAAAGACTCATGCTATGCTTTGGGGTTTGGCTTGTGTTTTGTTTGGAGCTTTCCCCCCCCAGGAAAACCTGTGGCATTTGCCAAGTTGCCCACGTGCATTTGAGTGGTGCGCTCTGGCTGCTGCCTAGATGGCTCTCCAAATGGTGCCTTTGGCCCTCTCTTTCCTCTGTTACCGTGGCTCATTTCAAGGGCTTGATGGGTAACACCCTTTCTCTTTTCTCACCTTGTGCTCAAGAGCTGGGAGAGCCGCCGACCCCCCTGGCCCGCCCCAGCTTGAGCCTAAAAGGCTTCTGCAGCAGGGGAACGGGGCGTGGGGCCAATGGCTCAGCTGCCAGCACCGCTGCTAGCCAACGTGGAAGGCTCATCTGTACGGCTGCAGTCAGCTCACAGCTGCCAGCATCTGGGCTGTGTCCTGCCCCACCTTTGTCCTGCCATCAAGGCGGAGGACACAAACCTGAGACACTGACAAGCCCGCCTTGTCCGCCATGTCCCCAGGTGCCACATCCACACATTCCTTAAGTGCCTGCAGGCATGGCAATCGCCCCAATTCCGTGGGCAGCCTGTGCCAGTGCTTGACAACCCTTTCAGAGGAGACCCTTTGCCCTAATACCCAATCTAAAGCACTCCTGGCACAACTTGAGGCCATTTCCTCTTGTCCTGTCCCTTGTTCCCTGCGAGCAGAGCCTGACCTGCATTAGCTCCACCCTCCTGTCTGGGAGTTGCAGGAAGTGAGAAGGTTCCTCTCTGATCCTGCTCTTCTCCAGTGTCAGCCCCTGCAGCTCCCTCAGCCCCTGCTCATCAGACTTCTTCTCCAGCCTCTTGGCCAGCTCCCTTCCCTTCCCTTCCCTTCCCTTCCCTTCCCTTCCCTTCCCTTCCCTTCCCTTCCCTTCCCTTCCCTTCCCTTCCCTTCCCTTCCCTTCCCTTCCCTGCACACACTCCAGCCTCTCAAGGTCATGCTTGAGGGGAGGGGCCCAAAACTCATCCCAAGACTCCAGGAAACTTAGAGCTGCTCCACTGAACTCTCCAAAGAGAGCAAGGGCGAGTGATGCTGACATTTCTCCCGGCTACTCAGGGAATATCTTGCCTGCCTCTTCACGCTGCCTGCCTGCTTTATACCAGAGCCCCTCCACGAAATCTGCCTTGTTGGCCTTCGCCCATGAATACTCAACCCCATCAGCACCAGCATGAAGCTCGAGACAGTTGGAACCCTCCCTTACACAGACACCGACCCCAGCAGCTCTCCTTCCTTGCCTGTCCCTTCTGAAGGCTTTCTAGCCATCGGCTACAGCGCTCCAGTGTGGGACTCATCCCACCATGGCTCTGGCATGGCAACCATGTCCCGCTTTTCCCAACCTGCAACCATTCCCAGCGGCTGCACTTTGTTGTCCATGCTGCATGAAGTGGCGAGGAAGCACTTCAGTTGAGCTCTTGATCTCGCTACCTTTTTGGAGGGGGATGAAAGGAAGAAGAGAAACTTGTCTTGACACACAGACCGCGTGAATGTGCTTGTCGATAGGGCCAGGGACTCACAGCTAGGGAAGGCACAAAAGAAGTTCTCCCTTCTAGAAAATGTTACTGATTGGCACGCACAGTTGCTCAGCCAAGGCCGTGTGAAATTCCTGAACTTAGAGAAGAAGAACAAAGGCTTAAGAGAGTTAAGAATAGTGTTTGGTTCTATATGTGTATCTAAAGAAACCAGAGGGTGCATATTAGAGGGGGCCATAGAGACGGCGATTTGGGAAGTCTGTACCTTCCGAGTACCTCAGGCAACGGGGGAAGGAAGAGGGTGATGCACCTGGAAATTAGGATCAAAAAGGAGGCTGCGCCCCACAGCAATTGGAGACACGCCATGAGAAATGTCCCATGGCCTCTGCCTTTATTGCAATGAGACGACAGGACTCCTGTGTGTCTTTTCCAGACTAAACCTCGGGTGTTGTGAATTCTTTTCTGCACAGGGAGAGGCCCTAATCCTTTGGGGACCATTCTCAAGCTCTTCTCTGCTTTCTGACCCATCAAGAAGCCCCGGGTCCTTGCTGCTGCACGCATCTCCCACGGCTCTCTGCCGGCCGCCCAGCGGAGCTGCCAGCTCCGGCTGGCAGGGCCTCAGCGCCCTGTGCCCTGTGCCCTTTGGCCCCGCCGGCCGCACCAGGCCCTGCCTGCTGCCCTGATGGTGGCACTCGTGGCCCCAGTGCTCTCCAAGGGCTTCTCCGGGGGCACCTTCCTGCGGCCTTTCAGTCCCTGCACGAGGCCCAGCTGAGACCTGCAGAGGGGCTGTTCCCAAGGGCCTGGAGGCACAGCCCCAGGGGCAGTGGCTTGCCACTGACAGAGGGTGGGCTTAGGCTGGAGATGTGCAAGAAATTCTGGCCTCGGAGGCTGGCGAGGCCCTGGCCCACGCTGCCCACAGAAGCTGTGGCTGCCCCATGGCTGGCAGTGTTCCAGGCCAGCTTGGACGGGGCTTGGAGCAACCTGGCCTAGTGGGAGGTGTCCCTGCCCTTGGCAGCAGGCTTGCAACAAGACGATTTTCAAGGAGCCTTCCAAGCCAAGGCCTTCTGTGATTCTGTGATCACAGATCACTTGGGGCAGCTGGCCTTCATTTCTGCTTAGAACCACTTCAGCACGGTAAATTGGGCTGAGTTCAAGGACACTGTTCACGAGCCCAGCTTGCCAGCGCCTGAGATTTACCAGTGCTCTGGGTCTGGCTGAGATCAATCAAGTCTTGCACGCTCCAGATTCTGGAATATTGTCGTTTCTTGAAGCAAGGACAAAGCAGCTTCTGGCCTTCCACTCCTAAATGCACTAACTGCAGAGCATGAGTAGATGTCCCAGCAGATAGCGACACTATACAAGGCTTGACTTGTGCAAAAAATAATATCATCTAGGTAATCTATCATAGAGATGTAATAAATAGATCTATTTTCTTAAAATCTTTCCAGACATAAATGCACTAAGAGCATTAATATGTGTCACAACAGATAGTGACACTAAATATGTGTTCTATGGTTATTATTTAAAACTGATGACCTACTCAACCCTTTCTAATTATTTTTTCGCATATTTCATCTAGATGATCATTTTATCATTTTCATTCTATTTTATCATAGAATAAGGATGTATTTGGTATCTTTTCTATTACTTAGATTAGTATATTGCTTTGTTTTATTATACTTTACTATTATATATGATCATTAATAAACTTTAGAGTATACGCTATGTATAAACAATATATATACATCTATGAAATAAAAATCTAGATTCTTATATAGACACAGTTTCAGGCCAGCTCCGACACAAGTCGGACCCAAAGGTGTCCCTTCCGGGGACAAGGAGTGTGGAGCTTTTAAAGGGGTACCCTTCCTTCTCGGACCAGGCTAAAAGAGCAGAGGAGGCTGCTGTTCTGCTAAGTTCTTTATTTCATAGTCTCATAGCTTTCTTGAAGGCCGAGTTCAAAGGGGGTTACATGATAAAGCCAAGCAGCAGCAGCAACAGCAGGCAAAACCCGCTTCTTCTATATCCTCTATATGCTCCATATATGCTTTTTCTTGCAGAAGGGTGGATTATATTTGTTAATTGACCAATAAGATTAACACATGATTCTGGTTTTTCTTTTCTTAACCTATCCTGGTCTAATTCTTACAATCGTAAGTCTTACACAAGTGTTACATAGGTATTACACAGATTTGCGTATACAGTTTCTATCAGTTCTTCTTGTTTATGTGAACACTCCATCTAAAAAATGTGAACAGTATAATTCTATCTATATTTTGTCGAAAGGAAAGAATTCCGTGAAAAGGTAACCCTGCTGCAGCAAGCGCTGTGTTTAAGGTCTCTGCGACAGCTTTTTAATTCTTAAGGCACTTAGCATATATTTCTACTAAAAGTTAAAAAATCTATCTTTCTATTTCACTTTGCTGTGGCTTCTTGCATCACAGCTTGTGCAAACCTTTTAATTCAACCCCTGTGCTTTGGCTTCCCTCTGGGCCTGAGTCCAGAGGAGCTTTCACTCCAACAAAGGAGAGACACCGTCCATGGGCTGATGGCGGGCAAGCGGCGCTGATTGTTCCTCTTGGTCTTTTGTTGCCTGTTTCTGTTTCCTTTTTCTGTCCCACATTCCTGCTTCTTTCCTCCTCTAAGTTTTGGCCCTTGCCAAAGGCCGGGAACAATTGCACGTTACAGCTGGGCTTTGGTGGCTTTGGCTGTGCACGTAAGGCAGGCGCTCTGTTTGTGCGTGTCCTCAGGAGTGGCAAAGGTCATATGCAAGTAGGGCTTAGTGCAGATCTGGGTGACTTGTTTTGGAGATGGAAATGATACGAGGAGGTAGAATCAACCCTGCTGTGGCCCTGCACCTGCTGAGGCGGCAGGAGAGGCCGTGGGACCTGGGCCAGAGTCTTTGCACGCATCCTCTTCTCCTAGAAGGACCAGATTTGTACGACAGCTTGTTCTGCGCAGTGAAGGGCAGTGAGGCCGATGGCGCTAGAGAGGTGCAGGTGCTCTTCTGGGCCTCAGGGAAACAACATGGGGCCGAGAGGCCTCTGCTTCACTGCAGACGTCATTCTGTGCTTAGGCCTTGCTGCAGCCAGGGGCAAGAGAGCTGAGAGGCCCCGCTGATGTTTTTCTCAAGCAGCCCCTTCAATTCTTTGCTGACTTCAAGCAGCTGTGCAGCACATCTGGCATTCAGCGCAGTGAGCGAGCACTGCAGCACATTGCCCAGAGGTTGTGGAGTCTCCCTGAGCGCAGATAGTCAAGAACCATCTGAAGGCAACCCTTTGCAAGGCGCAGCGGGAAGACCCTGCTGGAGCAGCCCTGGCCAAGATGATCCCACCGGTGCTCCTTCCAAACGTTAACTCTTCTGGGATTTGGAGATCCGCATCTTTGCACAAGGTGAAGCTCTCAGAGGGAAAGTGGAGTCCAAGAAAGAGTTGGGGGCAGCCACAAGGCCTGGTGCTAATGGGAGTCTCTCTCACAAGGCCCCTGGCCACGGCCTCTTCAGCTCCATCAGCTTTGACTCCCCGAAAGTTCTTTTGCTCTAGAGGAAAGGTGTGGCAGCAATTCCCACTGCCTCTTGAGCAGTGCCCTCTCCACATTCTGCACGCTCAGGTCTGCGTCAGCTGCAGCCCAGGGAGCAGATTCTGCCCACAGAGCCCAGAGAACACAAAAGGGAATCGGAGTATTTCCTCTTGCGTGGTCCCCGATCTGGGTAGCCAACCTGGTCATCAGTGCATGCGGTGCTGAGGAGACTGCTGAGATGACACCGCTGCTGCTGCTGCTTCTGCTGGCAGAGTGCTGCTGCACAGCGTTTTCCCTTCCCTCTCTGTGTCCCACATTGTTCCCTCTTTTCCCCTGTACAATGAGGGGCTTCTCTGCGGCCAGCTGCCGGCCCCACAAGCACAGCTCTAAGGTGGAGAAGCTCTTTCAGTGCTCATCGTTCAGGGTTCGTGTGAACCGCTTTCGCAGATCCACGTACTCACTCATCGCCTGGGAGTGGGCAACGGGATCCATCACCAGGTGGTGGAAGAGATTGCACGTCTCGGCCATTTGCACCTCTGGGGGAACCCTGATCTCCCCAGGAAGGCTCCGGTTGCCCACGATGAAGTGGTTGAGGCATCTCACTTGCACGCAGAAGCGCAGGCCCTCGCTGATATCCACCAGTCGCCTGACAAAATCTCTCCTGCGCCACCGTGACACGGGGATGATGGACAGGAGGTGCATGACAATGGTCTTGATGGTGTAGGTGGAAAAGCCGGAGCCCAGCTGCAGACAGCTGAAGAACTGCAGGCATTTGAGGTGCAAGCTGTCAGGGGGGGCCTGCCTGGCGATGCACTTGAAGAACTTCATCTCTGCCACGGCGTAGCTCTCCGGCCATGTTGTGCTTGGCGTGCAGGCCTCCCTAGGCTGGCTGCTCACAAAGATGTCTGAGTCGCCTTGCCGCACCCCAAACAGCACCTCAATGCGGAAGCTTGCTGCGCCGTTGCTCACCTGGAATTGGCAGGAGCGTCTGGAGGGCAGCAGCACTAAATGCCAATTGTGGGACTGAGGCAAAGCCGGCCAGATTGCTCTCACCAGTTGGTAGAACCAGCGGGCAGTTTTCTGCACGTCGAGGTAGGAGCCGGTGCACAGGGTGTGTAGGAGGCTGGCATCCTGATTGCTCCTCAGCACCTCCTGGGGCTGGTGCAGGAAGCACAGCATGTTCTCCCCCTGCTGCTCCCTGCTGCAGGTGCACTCCAGCTGCACGCGGACGCGGAAGTTCCTCCCGCGCCTCTGCCCTGCAGTGTCCAGCTCCAGCTGGAAGGAGTGGCCTCGGGGAGGATTCATGGCTACCAGCACACGGTACACAACATCCTGCTCACGGGGACTCCAACCTTCGAAGGCACTGCCCACCCCGATGGCTCGTTGCAGCACCGGGTAGAAACTGTTGCACAAGACGTGGCCAAAGTAAATGGCAAAATTGTCCATCAGGTCAGTTGTCCACTCACAGCCTTCCTGCAGGTCCTGTACAGGCCACTGGATGCGCTCCATTGCAATCCTTCCTATGTTATCTTCGCCCTCGTGCTCTTCTTCTTGGACTCCATTGGCAGCATCATTGTTGTTTTCTGCATTTGCAGCCTCACGGACAACTTCATTTCCAACATCGTCTTCTTCATTTGCAGCAACATTGCCGACTTCCTGTACATTGCCATCATCATTGTTGACTTCCTCGCGGTTGGCAGCATTGGCTTCTTCTTCTTCTTCATTTCCAACATCTTCTTCTTGGTTTGCAGCCGCATTTCTGACTTCCTCTTCATCGGCACCATCGTTTTCTTCTTCACGCTCCTCTCTCCTCAGGCTCCTTTTCCTCCAGATAAACTCTAGGGCCAAGAGAAGGAGCAGGAGCCCAGCAAAATCCCAGACCTGCCAGTGCTGCAAGGCAGACCACGGCAGGTCTCCCCAGGCCCCTCCACTCTGCCTCAGCATAAGCTGCTCCACCTCCCGCTCCAGAAGAATCCTCTCCACTTCCTGGTGCATCGCATGCACCTCCATGCTCAGACGCCTGGCCTCATGCAAAGCATCTCCCGCGGGCTGCGGGTACGGGATAAGGCTTTGCAAGAGCAAGAGCCAGAATAGCCAGTGACCCATGGTCTGCAGGAGGATGGAGAGAAGGCCTTGAGTGGGACGGGGAGGGAGGCAGCTGCCACTGGGGGCAGCAGGGACGGCAATCACAGGCATCTGGGGCCGGGAAGGACAGGGCCCCAGACAGCTGGCAGGCAGCAAGGCCTGTCCCGCTGCCCCAGCAGCAGCAGCAGCGGCACCGTGCCCTGCCCAAGGCTCTCCCATATGAGGGGCTGTCCCTGCATGCGGGGGGACAAGCCAGCCTCGGGTGCAGCGTTTCCGCCCCGGCCCTCGTCCCCAGCCCAGCCTCCCCGCCACGTGTGCACTCACCGCTTGCCCAAGCAATACAGGGCCAGCGTTACCTGCTGGGGCCTTTTAGAGCTGCCCCCATTGTGACACGTCGCCCGGCATGTCACAGGGGTCACAGCACAGCATAGCCAGGCCAGCACCACCCTTTGTCCCCAGCCCAGCTCAGGCGCTCAGAGTGGCCCTGGTGTACTGGTTAAGGCTGCTTTGGAGTGAATCTTCTGGGAAGAACTCCCCTTGCTCTTCCTTTGGTCTTTCTTATCAGCTGCTCCCCACTGGCAATCTCCTAGATATCCATGCTGGAAGGCACCCTTGACTCCACACTGCTTGAGCTACACTTGAAGCTCTGAGTGGTCGAGGTTGAAAAAGACCCTGAAGATCACACAGTCCAACCGCAAACTTAACACTGCCTACTCCACTGATCAGCCAGCTCCCCAAATGCCACATGCACGTGACTTTTAAACCTTGCTGAGGGTGCTGACGCCGCCATTTCTGCTAGGCAGCCTGTTCTCAAGCTTGAGGTGCTCTTTATTGAGGGAATAGTTCCTGGAGATCCAATCTAAAGCTCCCGTGGCACAACTTGAGCTCATTTCCTCTGGTCCAAATATGCTTTGTTCCCCGGGCTAATAGAAGGGAGGTTGCAGCTGGCTACAAGCTCCCTTCAGGGACCATCTGCACCGTGTCAGGAGCTTGCGCTGTGAAACCAGCTCCTCCCAGAAGAGAGAAAGGTGATGCTTTTGCTCTGTCGTTCCCGTCATCCAGTGGCAGCAAATGGCTTGTCGGTGGGCAGAAGAGTTTTGGGCTGCCAGGAAGCGTTTCCATGTTGACGCAGTCCTCGCCTTAATTGTGTCTGCCCTCGTGGGGGAGACTTTTTAGAGCCTTTGCCAGGAGTCAGAGACAAACAGGACCTTTGGCTTTCTCAGCCTTCAGATAGTTGTTTATTAAGTCTTATCAGGAAAGTACAAGCCACTGACGTGACCCAGACATAGCATGAAGCAGAGAATGCAGCAAAAGCCAAATTATCAAGATTTTGCAGCCCGTTGAAAGGTAAATTACCCAATGAAAACTTACAACGCAAGGTCTTTTCACTTCTCTACCACTGTCTAATAAATCACCTAGTCATGCTGGCAGGAACTGAGGAATTCCCTGTCAAATCATCCCAGACCACTTCTGCCGCAGAATATGGAGTAGATGGAGAAGAAGAAGAAGGTCTGGAGAACAGTAACAATCCTCCATGTGGGTGTTTTCTGCTTTTATCTACTTCCTATACTAATAACCGCAAAACCTCTAAATTTTTCACCCTGTGACAATCTTACATAGTATTCTGTCACCTAATTCACACCATTGTAGATTCTAATTCTTCCCAGAGGCTAGGCAATTTTCTCCATGGCCGAAGGTCAAAGACAATGTTGTCCACGGGGGTAGAACCCTTCAAAAGAGGCAGAGAAGTATTCTCTGTATTCTGGCTTCCCACACCATGTGGGGAGAAGCTTTCTGCCAAATCCATCAAGCAAGGCAATCCGTGCCCTTCCAAGCAGAAGGAAAAATGGGAATTTGCCTTGAAGAAAATGTCAGGGTTTGGAGTGCAAGTCAGTGCTGGAATGTGCCAGCATGTCCGTGTGGACTTTGCTAAGCTGCAAGGCCAGGCTGTGAAGACGGGATCCCTGCAGCCAAGAAATGCCCTCTTGCTCTGGGGCCTTCCATGGCACCAGCAGCACAAGGGAGAGCCCTTCCTTGGCCTTTGCCTTCAGCAAGGCCCCACTTTGGGCAAAGCCTGAATTCCCTAAGGAAGCAGCTCCCATTTCCACTGCCCGCCCTGAAGGATGCCAGAGGACACACAAGCTCAGCAAGGTGCTAATGCAATACAGCTTGGGCTGCAGCTTTCTGCCCTTGTATCTCTGGAGCCTTGCAGGGGAAGGCTGCGTGCCTTGGTGCGACTTTCAGCAGCTCTCCTTGCTGACAGCAACTGGGCAGCCCAAGGCTCTTTGCTCTCTGCCCAGGCAAGAGCAGAAAGAAGCCTTCCTCTGCCTTTGTAGGCCCCCGAGACGAGCAAGGACAATGAGTGTGCAGAGAAGAGGCCAGCAGCACTGCACAGCAGCTTCTCTCCTAAATGGCAGCAAACTCAAAGACTCATGCTATGCTTTGGGGTTTGGCTTGTGTTTTGTTTGGAGCTTCCCCCCCCCAGGAAAACCTGTGGCATTTGCCAAGTTGCCCACGTGCATTTGAGTGGTGCGCTCTGGCTGCTGCCTAGATGGCTCTCCAAATGGTGCCTTTGGCCCTCTCTTTCCTCTGTTACCGTGGCTCATTTCAAGGGCTTGATGGGTAACACCCTTTCTCTTTTCTCACCTTGTGCTCAAGAGCTGGGAGAGCCGCCGACCCCCCTGGCCCGCCCCAGCTTGAGCCTAAAAGGCTTCTGCAGCAGGGGAACGGGGCGTGGGGCCAATGGCTCAGCTGCCAGCACCGCTGCTAGCCAACGTGGAAGGCTCATCTGTACGGCTGCAGTCAGCTCACAGCTGCCAGCATCTGGGCTGTGTCCTGCCCCACCTTTGTCCTGCCATCAAGGCGGAGGACACAAACCTGAGACACTGACAAGCCCGCCTTGTCCGCCATGTCCCCAGGTGCCACATCCACACATTCCTTAAGTGCCTGCAGGCATGGCAATCGCCCCAATTCCGTGGGCAGCCTGTGCCAGTGCTTGACAACCCTTTCAGAGGAGACCCTTTGCCCTAATACCCAATCTAAAGCACTCCTGGCACAACTTGAGGCCATTTCCTCTTGTCCTGTCCCTTGTTCCCTGCGAGCAGAGCCTGACCTGCATTAGCTCCACCCTCCTGTCTGGGAGTTGCAGGAAGTGAGAAGGTTCCTCTCTGATCCTGCCCTTCTCCAGTGTCAGCCCCTGCAGCTCCCTCAGCCCCTGCTCATCAGACTTCTTCTCCAGCCTCTTGGCCAGCTCCCTTCCCTTCCCTTCCCTTCCCTTCCCTTCCCTTCCCTTCCCTTCCCTTCCCTTCCCTTCCCTTCCCTTCCCTTCCCTTCCCTTCCCTTCCCTTCCCTTCCCTTCCCTTCCCTTCCCTTCCCTTCCCTTCCCTTCCCTTCCCTTCCCTTCCCTTCCCTTCTCTGCACACACTCCAGCCTCTCAAGGTCATGCTTGAGGGGAGGGGCCCAAAACTCATCCCAAGACTCCAGGAAACTTAGAGCTGCTCCACTGAACTCTCCAAAGAGAGCAAGGGCGAGTGATGCTGACATTTCTCCCGGCTACTCAGGGAATATCTTGCCTGCCTCTTCACGCTGCCTGCCTGCTTTATACCAGAGCCCCTCCACGAAATCTGCCTTGTTGGCCTTCGCCCATGAATACTCAACCCCATCAGCACCAGCATGAAGCTCGAGACAGTTGGAACCCTCCCTTACACAGACACCGACCCCAGCAGCTCTCCTTCCTTGCCTGTCCCTTCTGAAGGCTTTCTAGCCATCGGCTACAGCGCTCCAGTGTGGGACTCATCCCACCATGGCTCTGGCATGGCAACCATGTCCCGCTTTTCCCAACCTGCAACCACTCCCAGCGGCTGCACTTTGTTGTCCATGCTGCATGAAGTGGCGAGGAAGCACTTCAGTTGAGCTCTTGATCTCGCTACCTTTTTGGAGGGGGATGAAAGGAAGAAGAGAAACTTGTCTTGACACACAGACCGCGTGAATGTGCTTGTCGATAGGGCCAGGGACTCACAGCTAGGGAAGGCATAAAAGAAGTTCTCCCTTCTAGAAAATGTTACCGATTGGCACGCACTGTTGCTCAGCCAAGGCCGTGTGAAATTCCTGAACTTAGAGAAGAAGAACAAAGGCTTAAGAGAGTTAAGAATAGTGTTTGGTTCTATATGTGTATCTAAAGAAACCAGAGGGTGCATATTAGAGGGGGCCATAGAGACGGCGATTTGGGAAGTCTGTACCTTCCGAGTACCTCAGGCAACGGGGGAAGGAAGAGGGTGATGCACCTGGAAATTAGGATCAAAAAGGAGGCTGCGCCCCACAGCAATTGGAGACACGCCATGAGAAATGTCCCGTGGCCTCTGCCTTTATTGCAATGAGACGACAGGACTCCTGTGTGTCTTTTCCAGACTAAACCTCGGGTGTTGTGAATTTTTTTCTGCACAGGGAGAGGCCCTAATCCTTTGGGGACCATTCTCAAGCTCTTCTCTGCTTTCTGACCCATCAAGAAGCCCCGGGTCCTTGCTGCTGCACGCATCTCCCACGGCTCTCTGCCGGCTGGCCGCCCAGCGGAGCTGCCAGCTCCGGCTGGCAGGGCCTCAGCGCCCTGTGCCCTGTGCCCTTTGGCCCCGCCGGCCGCGCCAGGCCCTGCCTGCTGCCCTGATGGTGGCACTCGTGGCCCCAGTGCTCTCCAAGGGCTTCTCCGGGGGCACCTTCCTGCGGCCTTTCAGTCCCTGCACGAGGCCCAGCTGAGACCTGCAGAGGGGCTGTTCCCAAGGGCCTGGAGGCACAGCCCCAGGGGCAGTGGCTTGCCACTGACAGAGGGTGGGCTTAGGCTGGAGATGTGCAAGAAATTCTGGCCTCGGAGGCTGGCGAGGCCCTGGCCCACGCTGCCCACAGAAGCTGTGGCTGCCCCATGGCTGGCAGTGTTCCAGGCCAGCTTGGACGGGGCTTGGAGCAACCTGGCCTAGTGGGAGGTGTCCCTGCCCTTGGCAGCAGGCTTGCAACAAGACGATTTTCAAGGAGCCTTCCAAGCCAAGGCCTTCTGTGATTCTGTGATCACAGATCACTTGGGGCAGCTGGCCTTCGTTTCTGCTTAGAACCACTTCAGCACGGTAAATTGGGCTGAGTTCAAGGACACTGTTCACGAGCCCAGCTTGCCAGCGCCTGAGATTTACCAGTGCTCTGGGTCTGGCTGAGATCAATCAAGTCTTGCACGCTCCAGATTCTGGAATATTGTCGTTTCTTGAAGCAAGGACAAAGCAGCTTCTGGCCTTCCACTCCTAAATGCACTAACTGCAGAGCATGAGTAGATGTCCCAGCAGATAGCGACACTATACAAGGCTTGACTTGTGCAAAAAATAATATCATCTAGGTAATCTATCATAGAGATGTAATAAATAGATCTATTTTCTTAAAATCTTTCCAGACATAAATGCACTAAGAGCATTAATATGTGTCACAACAGATAGTGACACTAAATATGTGTTCTATGGTTATTATTTAAAACTGATGACCTACTCAACCCTTTCTAATTATTTTTTCGCATATTTCATCTAGATGATCATTTTATCATTTTCATTCTATTTTATCATAGAATAAGGATGTATTTGGTATCTTTTCTATTACTTAGATTAGTATATTGCTTTGTTTTATTATACTTTACTATTATATATGATCATTAATAAACTTTAGAGTATACGCTATGTATAAACAATATATATACATCTATGAAATAAAAATCTAGATTCTTATATAGACACAGTTTCAGGCCAGCTCCGACACAGTCGGACCCAAAGGTGTCCCTTCCGGGGACAAGGAGTGTGGAGCTTTTAAAGGGGTACCCTTCCTTCTCGGACCAGGCTAAAAGAGCAGAGGAGGCTGCTGTTCTGCTAAGTTCTTTATTTCATAGTCTCATAGCTTTCTTGAAGGCCGAGTTCAAAGGGGGTTACATGATAAAGCCAAGCAGCAGCAGCAACAGCAGGCAAAACCCGCTTCTTCTATATCCTCTATATGCTCCATATATGCTTTTTCTTGCAGAAGGGTGGATTATATTTGTTAATTGACCAATAAGATTAACACATGATTCTGGTTTTTCTTTTCTTAACCTATCCTGGTCTAATTCTTACAATCGTAAGTCTTACACAAGTGTTACATAGGTATTACACAGATTTGCGTATACAGTTTCTATCAGTTCTTCTTGTTTATGTGAACACTCCATCTAAAAAATGTGAACAGTATAATTCTATCTATATTTTGTCGAAAGGAAACAATTCCGTGAAAAGGTAACCCTGCTGCAGCAAGCACTGTGTTTAAGGTCTCTGTGACAGCTTTTTAATTCTTAAGGCACTTAGCATATATTTCTACTAAAAGTTAAAAAATCTATCTTTCTATTTCACTTTGCTGTGGCTTCTTGCATCACAGCTTGTGCAAAGGTTTTAATTCAACCCCTGTGCTTTGGCTTCCCTCTGGGCCTGAGTCCAGAGGAGCTTTCACTCCAACAAAGGAGAGACACCGTCCATGGGCTGATGGCGGGCAAGCGGCGCTGATTGTTCCTCTTGGTCTTTTGTTGCCTGTTTCTGTTTCCTTTTTCTGTCCCACGTTCCTGCTTCTTTCCTCCTTTAAGTTTTGGCCCTTGCCAAAGGCCGGGAACAATTGCACGTTACAGCTGGGCTTTGGTGGCTTTGGCCACCAAAAAGGCCTCCAAAAAAACAGAGGCAGGCGCTCTGTTTGTGCGTGTCCTCAGGAGTGGCAAAGGTCATATGCAAGTAGGGCTTAGTGCAGATCTGGGTGACTTGTTTTGGAGATGGAAATGATATGAGGAGGTAGAATCAACCCTGCTGTGGCCCTGCACCTGCTGAGGCGGCAGGAGAGGCCGTGGGACCTGGGCCAGAGTCTTTGCACGCATCGTCTTCTCCTTGAAGGACCAGATTTGTACGACAGCTTGTTCTGCGCAGTGAAGGGCAGTGAGGCCGATGGCGCTAGAGAGGTGCAGGTGCTCTTCTGGGCCTCAGGGAAACAACATGGGGCCGAGAGGCCTCTGCTTCACTGCAGACGTCATTCTGTGCTTAGGCCTTGCTGCAGCCAGGGGCAAGAGAGCTGAGAGGCCCCGCTGATGTTTTTCTCAAGCAGCCCCTTCAATTCATTGCTGACTTCAAGCAGCTCTGCAGCACATCTGGCATTCAGCGCAGTGAGCGAGCACTGCAGCACATTGCCCAGAGGTTGTGGAGTCTCCCTGAGCGCAGATAGTCAAGAACCATCTGAAGGCAACCCTTTGCAAGGCGCAGCGGGAAGACCCTGCTGGAGCAGCCCTGGCCAAGATGATCCCACCGGTGCTCCTTCCAAACGTTAACTCTTCTGGGATTTGGAGATCCGCATCTTTGCACAAGGTGAAGCTCTCAGAGGGAAAGTGGAGTCCAAGAAAGAGTTGGGGGCAGCCACAAGGCCTGGTGCTAATGGGAGTCTCTCTCACAAGGCCCCTGGCCACGGCCTCTTCAGCTCCATCAGCTTTGACTCCCCGAAAGTTCTTTTGCTCTAGAGGAAAGGTGTGGCAGCAATTCCCACTGCCTCTTGAGCAGTGCCCTCTCCACATTCTGCACGCTCAGGTCTGCGTCAGCTGCAGCCCAGGGAGCAGATTCTGCCCACAGAGCCCAGAGAACACAAAAGGGAATCGGAGTATTTCCTCTTGCGTGGTCTCCGATCTGGGTAGCCAACCTGGTCATCAGTGCATGCGGTGCTGAGGAGACTGTTGAGATGACACCGCTGCTGCTGCTGCTTCTGCTGGCAGAGTGCTGCTGCACAGCGTTTTCCCTTCCCTCTCTGTGTCCCACATTGTTCCCTCTTTTCCCCTGTACAATGAGGGGCTTCTCTGCGGCCAGCTGCCGGCCCCACAAGCACAGCTCTAAGGTGGAGAAGCTCTTTCAGTGCTCATCGTTCAGGGTTCGTGTGAACCGCTTTCGCAGATCCACGTACTCACTCATCGCCTGGGAGTGGGCAACGGGATCCATCACCAGGTGGTGGAAGAGATTGCACGTCTCGGCCATTTGCACCTCTGGGGGAACCCTGATCTCCCCAGGAAGGCTCCGGTTGCCCACGATGAAGTGGTTGAGGCATCTCACTTGCACGCAGAAGCGCAGGCCCTCGCTGATATCCACCAGTCGCCTGACAAAATCTCTCCTGCGCCACCGTGACACGGGGATGATGGACAGGAGGTGCATGACAATGGTCTTGATGGTGTAGGTGGAAAAGCCGGAGCCCAGCTGCAGACAGCTGAAGAACTGCAGGCATTTGAGGTGCAAGCTGTCAGGGGGGGCCTGCCTGGCGATGCACTTGAAGAACTTCATCTCTGCCACGGCGTAGCTCTCCGGCCATGTTGTGCTTGGCGTGCAGGCCTCCCTAGGCTGGCTGCTCACAAAGATGTCTGAGTCGCCTTGCCGCACCCCAAACAGCACCTCAATGCGGAAGCTTGCTGCGCCGTTGCTCACCTGGAATTGGCAGGAGCGTCTGGAGGGCAGCAGCACTAAATGCCAATTGTGGGACTGAGGCAAAGCCGGCCAGATTGCTCTCACCAGTTGGTAGAACCAGCGGGCAGTTTTCTGCACGTCGAGGTAGGAGCCGGTGCACAGGGTGTGTAGGAGGCTGGCATCCTGATTGCTCCTCAGCACCTCCTGGGGCTGGTGCAGGAAGCACAGCATGTTCTCCCCCTGCTGCTCCCTGCTGCAGGTGCACTCCAGCTGCACGCAGACGCGGAAGTTCCTCCCGCGCCTCTGCCCCGCAGTGTCCAGCTCCAGCTGGAAGGAGTGGCCTCGGGGAGGATTCATGGCTACCAGCACACGGTACACAACATCCTGCTCACGGGGACTCCAACCTTCGAAGGCACTGCCCACCCCGATGGCTCGTTGCAGCACCGGGTAGAAACTGTTGCACAAGACGTGGCCAAAGTAAATGGCAAAATTGTCCATCAGGTCAGTTGTCCACTCACAGCCTTCCTGCAGGTCCTGTACAGGCCACTGGATGCGCTCCATTGCAATCCTTCCTATGTTATCTTCGCCCTCGTGCTCTTCTTCTTGGACTCCATTGGCAGCATCATTGTTGTTTTCTGCATTTGCAGCCTCACGGACAACTTCATTTCCAACATCGTCTTCTTCATTTGCAGCAACATTGCCGACTTCCTGTACATTGCCATCATCATTGTTGACTTCCTCGCGGTTGGCAGCATTGGCTTCTTCTTCTTCTTCATTTCCAACATCTTCTTCTTGGTTTGCAGCCGCATTTCTGACTTCCTCTTCATCGGCACCATCGTTTTCTTCTTCACGCTCCTCTCTCCTCAGGCTCCTTTTCCTCCAGATAAACTCTAGGGCCAAGAGAAGGAGCAGGAGCCCAGCAAAATCCCAGACCTGCCAGTGCTGCAAGGCAGACCACGGCAGGTCTCCCCAGGCCCCTCCACTCTGCCTCAGCATAAGCTGCTCCACCTCCCGCTCCAGAAGAATCCTCTCCACTTCCTGGTGCATCGCATGCACCTCCATGCTCAGACGCCTGGCCTCATGCAAAGCATCTCCCGCGGGCTGCGGGTACGGGATAAGGCTTTGCAAGAGCAAGAGCCAGAATAGCCAGTGACCCATGGTCTGCAGGAGGATGGAGAGAAGGCCTTGAGTGGGGCGGGGAGGGAGGCAGCTGCCACTGGGGGCAGCAGGGACGGCAATCACAGGCATCTGGGGCCGGGAAGGACAGGGCCCCAGACAGCTGGCAGGCAGCAAGGCCTGTCCCGCTGCCCCAGCAGCAGCAGCAGCGGCACCGTGCCCTGCCCAAGGCTCTCCCATATGAGGGGCTGTCCCTGCATGCGGGGGGACAAGCCAGCCTCGGGTGCAGCGTTTCCGCCCCGGCCCTCGTCCCCAGCCCAGCCTCCCCGCCACGTGTGCACTCACCGCTTGCCCAAGCAATACAGGGCCAGCGTTACCTGCTGGGGCCTTTTAGAGCTGCCCCCATTGTGACACGTCGCCCGGCATGTCACAGGGGTCACAGCACAGCATAGCCAGGCCAGCACCACCCTTTGTCCCCAGCCCAGCTCAGGCGCTCAGAGTGGCCCTGGTGTACTGGTTAAGGCTGCTTTGGAGTGAATCTTCTGGGAAGAACTCCCCTTGCTCTTCCTTTGGTCTTTCTTATCAGCTGCTCCCCACTGGCAATCTCCTAGATATCCATGCTGGAAGGCACCCTTGACTCCACACTGCTTGAGCTACACTTGAAGCTCTGAGTGGTCGAGGTTGAAAAAGACCCTGAAGATCACACAGTCCAACCGCAAACTTAACACTGCCTACTCCACTGATCAGCCAGCTCCCCAAATGCCACATGCACGTGACTTTTAAACCTTGCTGAGGGTGCTGACGCCGCCATTTCTGCTAGGCAGCCTGTTCCCAAGCTTGAGGTGCTCTTTATTGAGGGAATAGTTCCTGGAGATCCAATCTAAAGCTCCCGTGGCACAACTTGAGCTCATTTCCTCTGGTCCAAATACGCTTTGTTCCCCGGGCTAATAGAAGGGAGGTTGCAGCTGGCTACAAGCTCCCTTCAGGGACCATCTGCACCGTGTCAGGAGCTTGCGCTGTGAAACCAGCTCCTCCCAGAAGAGAGAAAGGTGATGCTTTTGCTCTGTCGTTCCCGTCATCCAGTGGCAGCAAATGGCTTGTCGGTGGGCAGAAGAGTTTTGGGCTGCCAGGAAGCGTTTCCATGTTGACGCAGTCCTCGCCTTAATTGTGTCTGCCCTCGTGGGGGAGACTTTTTAGAGCCTTTGCCAGGAGTCAGAGACAAACAGGACCTTTGGCTTTCTCAGCCTTCAGATAGTTGTTTATTAAGTCTTATCAGGAAAGTACAAGCCACTGACGTGACCCAGACATAGCATGAAGCAGAGAATGCAGCAAAAGCCAAATTATCAAGATTTCGCAGCCCGTTGAAAGGTAAATTACCCAATGAAAACTTACAACGCAAGGTCTTTTCACTTCTCTACCACTGTCTAATAAATCACCTAGTCATGCTGGCAGGAACTGAGGAATTCCCTGTCAAATCATCCCAGACCACTTCTGCCGCAGAATATGGAGTAGATGGAGAAGAAGAAGAAGGTCTGGAGAACAGTAACAATCCTCCATGTGGGTGTTTTCTGCTTTTATCTACTTCCTATACTAATAACCGCAAAACCTCTAAATTTTTCACCCTGTGACAATCTTACATAGTATTCTGTCACCTAATTCACACCATTGTAGATTCTAATTCTTCCCAGAGGCTAGGCAATTTTCTCCATGGCCGAAGGTCAAAGACAATGTTGTCCACGGGGGTAGAACCCTTCAAAAGAGGCAGAGAAGTATTCTCTGTATTCTGGCTTCCCACACCATGTGGGGAGAAGCTTTCTGCCAAATCCATCAAGCAAGGCGATCCGTGCCCTTCCAAGCAGAAGGAAAAATGGGAATTTGCCTTGAAGAAAATGTCAGGGTTTGGAGTGCAAGTCAGTGCTGGAATGTGCCAGCATGTCCGTGTGGACTTTGCTAAGCTGCAAGGCCAGGCTGTGAAGACGGGATCCCTGCAGCCAAGAAATGCCCTCTTGCTCTGGGGCCTTCCATGGCACCAGCAGCACAAGGGAGAGCCCTTCCTTGGCCTTTGCCTTCAGCAAGGCCCCACTTTGGGCAAAGCCTGAATTCCCTAAGGAAGCAGCTCCCATTTCCACTGCCCGCCCTGAAGGATGCCAGAGGACACACAAGCTCAGCAAGGTGCTAATGCAATACAGCTTGGGCTGCAGCTTTCTGCCCTTGTATCTCTGGAGCCTTGCAGGGGAAGGCTGCGTGCCTTGGTGCGACTTTCAGCAGCTCTCCTTGCTGACAGCAACTGGGCAGCCCAAGGCTCTTTGCTCTCTGCCCAGGCAAGAGCAGAAAGAAGCCTTCCTCTGCCTTTGTAGGCCCCCGAGACGAGCAAGGACAATGAGTGTGCAGAGAAGAGGCCAGCAGCACTGCACAGCAGCTTCTCTCCTAAATGGCAGCAAACTCAAAGACTCATGCTATGCTTTGGGGTTTGGCTTGTGTTTTGTTTGGAGCTTTCCCCCCCCAGGAAAACCTGTGGCATTTGCCAAGTTGCCCATGTGCATTTGAGTGGTGCGCTCTGGCTGCTGCCTAGATGGCTCTCCAAATGGTGCCTTTGGCCCTCTCTTTCCTCTGTTACCGTGGCTCATTTCAAGGGCTTGATGGGTAACACCCTTTCTCTTTTCTCACCTTGTGCTCAAGAGCTGGGAGAGCCGCCGACCCCCCTGGCCCGCCCCAGCTTGAGCCTAAAAGGCTTCTGCAGCAGGGGAACGGGGCGTGGGGCCAATGGCTCAGCTGCCAGCACCGCTGCTAGCCAACGTGGAAGGCTCATCTGTACGGCTGCAGTCAGCTCACAGCTGCCAGCATCTGGGCTGTGTCCTGCCCCACCTTTGTCCTGCCATCAAGGCGGAGGACACAAACCTGAGACACTGACAAGCCCGCCTTGTCCGCCATGTCCCCAGGTGCCACATCCACACATTCCTTAAGTGCCTGCAGGCATGGCAATCGCCCCAATTCCGTGGGCAGCCTGTGCCAGTGCTTGACAACCCTTTCAGAGGAGACCCTTTGCCCTAAACTAATCTAAAGCACTCCTGGCACAACTTGAGGCCATTTCCTCTTGTCCTGTCCCTTGTTCCCTGCGAGCAGAGCCTGACCTGCATTAGCTCCACCCTCCTGTCTGGGAGTTGCAGGAAGTGAGAAGGTTCCTCTCTGATCCTGCTCTTCTCCAGTGTCAGCCCCTGCAGCTCCCTCAGCCCCTGCTCATCAGACTTCTTCTCCAGCCTCTTGGCCAGCTCCCTTCCCTTCCCTTCCCTTCCCTTCCCTTCCCTTCCCTTCCCTTCCCTTCCCTTCCCTTCCCTTCCCTTCCCTTCCCTGCACACACTCCAGCCTCTCAAGGTCATGCTTGAGGGGAGGGGCCCAAAACTCATCCCAAGACTCCAGGAAACTTAGAGCTGCTCCACTGAACTCTCCAAAGAGAGCAAGGGCGAGTGATGCTGACATTTCTCCCGGCTACTCAGGGAATATCTTGCCTGCCTCTTCACGCTGCCTGCCTGCTTTATACCAGAGCCCCTCCACGAAATCTGCCTTGTTGGCCTTCGCCCATGAATACTCAACCCCATCAGCACCAGCATGAAGCTCGAGACAGTTGGAACCCTCCCTTACACAGACACCGACCCCAGCAGCTCTCCTTCCTTGCCTGTCCCTTCTGAAGGCTTTCTAGCCATCGGCTACAGCGCTCCAGTGTGGGACTCATCCCACCATGGCTCTGGCATGGCAACCATGTCCCGCTTTTCCCAACCTGCAACCACTCCCAGCGGCTGCACTTTGTTGTCCATGCTGCATGAAGTGGCGAGGAAGCACTTCAGTTGAGCTCTTGATCTCGCTACCTTTTTGGAGGGGGATGAAAGGAAGAAGAGAAACTTGTCTTGACACACAGACCGCGTGAATGTGCTTGTCGATAGGGCCAGGGACTCACAGCTAGGGAAGGCACAAAAGAAGTTCTCCCTTCTAGAAAATGTTACCGATTGGCACGCACTGTTGCTCAGCCAAGGCCGTGTGAAATTCCTGAACTTAGAGAAGAAGAACAAAGGCTTAAGAGAGTTAAGAATAGTGTTTGGTTCTATATGTGTATCTAAAGAAACTAGAGGGTGCATATTAGAGGGGGCCATAGAGACGGCGATTTGGGAAGTCTGTACCTTCCGAGTACCTCAGGCAACGGGGGAAGGAAGAGGGTGATGCACCTGGAAATTAGGATCAAAAAGGAGGCTGCGCCCCACAGCAATTGGAGACACGCCATGAGAAATGTCCCGTGGCCTCTGCCTTTATTGCAATGAGACGACAGGACTCCTGTGTGTCTTTTCCAGACTAAACCTCGGGTGTTGTGAATTCTTTTCTGCACAGGGAGAGGCCCTAATCCTTTGGGGACCATTCTCAAGCTCTTCTCTGCTTTCTGACCCATTAAGAAGCCCCGGGTCCTTGCTGCTGCACGCATCTCCCACGGCTCTCTGCCGGCCGCCCACCGGAGCTGCCAGCTCCGGCTGGCAGGGCCTCAGCGCCCTGTGCCCTGTGCCCTTTGGCCCCGCCGGCCGTGCCAGGCCCTGCCTGCTGCCCTGATGGTGGCACTCGTGGCCCCAGTGCTCTCCAAGGGCTTCTCCGGGGGCACCTTCCTGCGGCCTTTCAGTCCCTGCACGAGGCCCAGCTGAGACCTGCAGAGGGGCTGTTCCCAAGGGCCTGGAGGCACAGCCCCAGGGGCAGTGGCTTGCCACTGACAGAGGGTGGGCTTAGGCTGGAGATGTGCAAGAAATTCTGGCCTCGGAGGCTGGCGAGGCCCTGGCCCACGCTGCCCACAGAAGCTGTGGCTGCCCCATGGCTGGCAGTGTTCCAGGCCAGCTTGGACGGGGCTTGGAGCAACCTGGCCTAGTGGGAGGTGTCCCTGCCCTTGGCAGCAGGCTTGCAACAAGACGATTTTCAAGGAGCCTTCCAAGCCAAGGCCTTCTGTGATTCTGTGATCACAGATCACTTGGGGCAGCTGGCCTTCGTTTCTGCTTAGAACCACTTCAGCACGGTAAATTGGGCTGAGTTCAAGGACACTGTTCACGAGCCCAGCTTGCCAGCGCCTGAGATTTACCAGTGCTCTGGGTCTGGCTGAGATCAATCAAGTCTTGCACGCTCCAGATTCTGGAATATTGTCGTTTCTTGAAGCAAGGACAAAGCAGCTTCTGGCCTTCCACTCCTAAATGCACTAACTGCAGAGCATGAGTAGATGTCCCAGCAGATAGCGACACTATACAAGGCTTGACTTGTGCAAAAAATAATATCATCTAGGTAATCTATCATAGAGATGTAATAAATAGATCTATTTTCTTAAAATCTTTCCAGACATAAATGCACTAAGAGCATTAATATGTGTCACAACAGATAGTGACACTAAATATGTGTTCTATGGTTATTATTTAAAACTGATGACCTACTCAACCCTTTCTAATTATTTTTTCGCATATTTCATCTAGATGATCATTTTATCATTTTCATTCTATTTTATCATAGAATAAGGATGTATTTGGTATCTTTTCTATTACTTAGATTAGTATATTGCTTTGTTTTATTATACTTTACTATTATATATGATCATTAATAAACTTTAGAGTATACGCTATGTATAAACAATATATATACATCTATGAAATAAAAATCTAGATTCTTATATAGACACAGTTTCAGGCCAGCTCCGACACAGTCGGACCCAAAGGTGTCCCTTCCGGGGACAAGGAGTGTGGAGCTTTTAAAGGGGTACCCTTCCTTCTCGGACCAGGCTAAAAGAGCAGAGGAGGCTGCTGTTCTGCTAAGTTCTTTATTTCATAGTCTCATAGCTTTCTTGAAGGCCGAGTTCAAAGGGGGTTACATGATAAAGCCAAGCAGCAGCAGCAACAGCAGGCAAAACCCGCTTCTTCTATATCCTCTATATGCTCCATATATGCTTTTTCTTGCAGAAGGGTGGATTATATTTGTTAATTGACCAATAAGATTAACACATGATTCTGGTTTTTCTTTTCTTAACCTATCCTGGTCTAATTCTTACAATCGTAAGTCTTACACAAGTGTTACATAGGTATTACACAGATTTGCGTATACAGTTTCTATCAGTTCTTCTTGTTTATGTGAACACTCCATCTAAAAAATGTGAACAGTATAATTCTATCTATATTTTGTCGAAAGGAAACAATTCCGTGAAAAGGTAACCCTGCTGCAGCAAGCACTGTGTTTAAGGTCTCTGCGACAGCTTTTTAATTCTTAAGGCACTTAGCATATATTTCTACTAAAAGTTAAAAAATCTATCTTTCTATTTCACTTTGCTGTGGCTTCTTGCATCACAGCTTGTGCAAAGGTTTTAATTCAACCCCTGTGCTTTGGCTTCCCTCTGGGCCTGAGTCCAGAGGAGCTTTCACTCCAACAAAGGAGAGACACCGTCCATGGGCTGATGGCGGGCAAGCGGCGCTGATTGTTCCTCTTGGTCTTTTGTTGCCTGTTTCTGTTTCCTTTTTCTGTCCCACATTCCTGCTTCTTTCCTCCTCTAAGTTTTGGCCCTTGCCAAAGGCCGGGAACAATTGCACGTTACAGCTGGGCTTTGGTGGCTTTGGCCGTGCACGTAAGGCAGGCGCTCTGTTTGTGCGTGTCCTCAGGAGTGGCAAAGGTCATATGCAAGTAGGGCTTAGTGCAGATCTGGGTGACTTGTTTTGGAGATGGAAATGATACGAGGAGGTAGAATCAACCCTGCTGTGGCCCTGCACCTGCTGAGGCGGCAGGAGAGGCCGTGGGACCTGGGCCAGAGTCTTTGCACGCATCCTCTTCTCCTTGAAGGACCAGATTTGTACGACAGCTTGTTCTGCGCAGTGAAGGGCAGTGAGGCCGATGGTGCTAGAGAGGTGCAGGTGCTCTTCTGGGCCTCAGGGAAACAACATGGGGCCGAGAGGCCTCTGCTTCACTGCAGACGTCATTCTGTGCTTAGGCCTTGCTGCAGCCAGGGGCAAGAGAGCTGAGAGGCCCCGCTGATGTTTTTCTCAAGCAGCCCCTTCAATTCTTTGCTGACTTCAAGCAGCTGTGCAGCACATCTGGCATTCAGCGCAGTGAGCGAGCACTGCAGCACATTGCCCAGAGGTTGTGGAGTCTCCCTGAGCGCAGATAGTCAAGAACCATCTGAAGGCAACCCTTTGCAAGGCGCAGCGGGAAGACCCTGCTGGAGCAGCCCTGGCCAAGATGATCCCACCGGTGCTCCTTCCAAACGTTAACTCTTCTGGGATTTGGAGATCCGCATCTTTGCACAAGGTGAAGCTCTCAGAGGGAAAGTGGAGTCCAAGAAAGAGTTGGGGGCAGCCACAAGGCCTGGTGCTAATGGGAGTCTCTCTCACAAGGCCCCTGGCCACGGCCTCTTCAGCTCCATCAGCTTTGACTCCCCGAAAGTTCTTTTGCTCTAGAGGAAAGGTGTGGCAGCAATTCCCACTGCCTCTTGAGCAGTGCCCTCTCCACATTCTGCACGCTCAGGTCTGCGTCAGCTGCAGCCCAGGGAGCAGATTCTGCCCACAGAGCCCAGAGAACACAAAAGGGAATCGGAGTATTTCCTCTTGCGTGGTCCCCGATCTGGGTAGCCAACCTGGTCATCAGTGCATGCGGTGCTGAGGAGACTGCTGAGATGACACCGCTGCTGCTGCTGCTTCTGCTGGCAGAGTGCTGCTGCACAGCGTTTTCCCTTCCCTCTCTGTGTCCCACATTGTTCCCTCTTTTCCCCTGTACAATGAGGGGCTTCTCTGCGGCCAGCTGCCGGCCCCACAAGCACAGCTCTAAGGTGGAGAAGCTCTTTCAGTGCTCATCGTTCAGGGTTCGTGTGAACCGCTTTCGCAGATCCACGTACTCACTCATCGCCTGGGAGTGGGCAACGGGATCCATCACCAGGTGGTGGAAGAGATTGCACGTCTCGGCCATTTGCACCTCTGGGGGAACCCTGATCTCCCCAGGAAGGCTCCGGTTGCCCACGATGAAGTGGTTGAGGCATCTCACTTGCACGCAGAAGCGCAGGCCCTCGCTGATATCCACCAGTCGCCTGACAAAATCTCTCCTGCGCCACCGTGACACGGGGATGATGGACAGGAGGTGCATGACAATGGTCTTGATGGTGTAGGTGGAAAAGCCGGAGCCCAGCTGCAGACAGCTGAAGAACTGCAGGCATTTGAGGTGCAAGCTGTCAGGGGGGGCCTGCCTGGCGATGCACTTGAAGAACTTCATCTCTGCCACGGCGTAGCTCTCCGGCCATGTTGTGCTTGGCGTGCAGGCCTCCCTAGGCTGGCTGCTCACAAAGATGTCTGAGTCGCCTTGCCGCACCCCAAACAGCACCTCAATGCGGAAGCTTGCTGCGCCGTTGCTCACCTGGAATTGGCAGGAGCGTCTGGAGGGCAGCAGCACTAAATGCCAATTGTGGGACTGAGGCAAAGCCGGCCAGATTGCTCTCACCAGTTGGTAGAACCAGCGGGCAGTTTTCTGCACGTCGAGGTAGGAGCCGGTGCACAGGGTGTGTAGGAGGCTGGCATCCTGATTGCTCCTCAGCACCTCCTGGGGCTGGTGCAGGAAGCACAGCATGTTCTCCCCCTGCTGCTCCCTGCTGCAGGTGCACTCCAGCTGCACGCGGACGCGGAAGTTCCTCCCGCGCCTCTGCCCTGCAGTGTCCAGCTCCAGCTGGAAGGAGTGGCCTCGGGGAGGATTCATGGCTACCAGCACACGGTACACAACATCCTGCTCACGGGGACTCCAACCTTCGAAGGCACTGCCCACCCCGATGGCTCGTTGCAGCACCGGGTAGAAACTGTTGCACAAGACGTGGCCAAAGTAAATGGCAAAATTGTCCATCAGGTCAGTTGTCCACTCACAGCCTTCCTGCAGGTCCTGTACAGGCCACTGGATGCGCTCCATTGCAATCCTTCCTATGTTATCTTCGCCCTCGTGCTCTTCTTCTTGGACTCCATTGGCAGCATCATTGTTGTTTTCTGCATTTGCAGCCTCACGGACAACTTCATTTCCAACATCGTCTTCTTCATTTGCAGCAACATTGCCGACTTCCTGTACATTGCCATCATCATTGTTGACTTCCTCGCGGTTGGCAGCATTGGCTTCTTCTTCTTCTTCATTTCCAACATCTTCTTCTTGGTTTGCAGCCGCATTTCTGACTTCCTCTTCATCGGCACCATCGTTTTCTTCTTCACGCTCCTCTCTCCTCAGGCTCCTTTTCCTCCAGATAAACTCTAGGGCCAAGAGAAGGAGCAGGAGCCCAGCAAAATCCCAGACCTGCCAGTGCTGCAAGGCAGACCACGGCAGGTCTCCCCAGGCCCCTCCACTCTGCCTCAGCATAAGCTGCTCCACCTCCCGCTCCAGAAGAATCCTCTCCACTTCCTGGTGCATCGCATGCACCTCCATGCTCAGACGCCTGGCCTCATGCAAAGCATCTCCCGCGGGCTGCGGGTACGGGATAAGGCTTTGCAAGAGCAAGAGCCAGAATAGCCAGTGACCCATGGTCTGCAGGAGGATGGAGAGAAGGCCTTGAGTGGGACGGGGAGGGAGGCAGCTGCCACTGGGGGCAGCAGGGACGGCAATCACAGGCATCTGGGGCCGGGAAGGACAGGGCCCCAGACAGCTGGCAGGCAGCAAGGCCTGTCCCGCTGCCCCAGCAGCAGCAGCAGCGGCACCGTGCCCTGCCCAAGGCTCTCCCATATGAGGGGCTGTCCCTGCATGCGGGGGGACAAGCCAGCCTCGGGTGCAGCGTTTCCGCCCCGGCCCTCGTCCCCAGCCCAGCCTCCCCGCCACGTGTGCACTCACCGCTTGCCCAAGCAATACAGGGCCAGCGTTACCTGCTGGGGCCTTTTAGAGCTGCCCCCATTGTGACACGTCGCCCGGCATGTCACAGGGGTCACAGCACAGCATAGCCAGGCCAGCACCACCCTTTGTCCCCAGCCCAGCTCAGGCGCTCAGAGTGGCCCTGGTGTACTGGTTAAGGCTGCTTTGGAGTGAATCTTCTGGGAAGAACTCCCCTTGCTCTTCCTTTGGTCTTTCTTATCAGCTGCTCCCCACTGGCAATCTCCTAGATATCCATGCTGGAAGGCACCCTTGACTCCACACTGCTTGAGCTACACTTGAAGCTCTGAGTGGTCGAGGTTGAAAAAGACCCTGAAGATCACACAGTCCAACCGCAAACTTAACACTGCCTACTCCACTGATCAGCCAGCTCCCCAAATGCCACATGCACGTGACTTTTAAACCTTGCTGAGGGTGCTGACGCCGCCATTTCTGCTAGGCAGCCTGTTCCCAAGCTTGAGGTGCTCTTTATTGAGGGAATAGTTCCTGGAGATCCAATCTAAAGCTCCCGTGGCACAACTTGAGCTCATTTCCTCTGGTCCAAATATGCTTTGTTCCCCGGGCTAATAGAAGGGAGGTTGCAGCTGGCTACAAGCTCCCTTCAGGGACCATCTGCACCGTGTCAGGAGCTTGCGCTGTGAAACCAGCTCCTCCCAGAAGAGAGAAAGGTGATGCTTTTGCTCTGTCGTTCCCGTCATCCAGTGGCAGCAAATGGCTTGTCGGTGGGCAGAAGAGTTTTGGGCTGCCAGGAAGCGTTTCCATGTTGACGCAGTCCTCGCCTTAATTGTGTCTGCCCTCGTGGGGGAGACTTTTTAGAGCCTTTGCCAGGAGTCAGAGACAAACAGGACCTTTGGCTTTCTCAGCCTTCAGATAGTTGTTTATTAAGTCTTATCAGGAAAGTACAAGCCACTGACGTGACCCAGACATAGCATGAAGCAGAGAATGCAGCAAAAGCCGAATTATCAAGATTTTGCAGCCCGTTGAAAGGTAAATTACCCAATGAAAACTTACAACGCAAGGTCTTTTCACTTCTCTACCACTGTCTAATAAATCACCTAGTCATGCTGGCAGGAACTGAGGAATTCCCTGTCAAATCATCCCAGACCACTTCTGCCGCAGAATATGGAGTAGATGGAGAAGAAGAAGAAGGTCTGGAGAACAGTAACAATCCTCCATGTGGGTGTTTTCTGCTTTTATCTACTTCCTATACTAATAACCGCAAAACCTCTAAATTTTTCACCCTGTGACAATCTTACATAGTATTCTGTCACCTAATTCACACCATTGTAGATTCTAATTCTTCCCAGAGGCTAGGCAATTTTCTCCATGGCCGAAGGTCAAAGACAATGTTGTCCACGGGGGTAGAACCCTTCAAAAGAGGCAGAGAAGTATTCTCTGTATTCTGGCTTCCCACACCATGTGGGGAGAAGCTTTCTGCCAAATCCATCAAGCAAGGCGATCCGTGCCCTTCCAAGCAGAAGGAAAAATGGGAATTTGCCTTGAAGAAAATGTCAGGGTTTGGAGTGCAAGTCAGTGCTGGAATGTGCCAGCATGTCCGTGTGGACTTTGCTAAGCTGCAAGGCCAGGCTGTGAAGACGGGATCCCTGCAGCCAAGAAATGCCCTCTTGCTCTGGGGCCTTCCATGGCACCAGCAGCACAAGGGAGAGCCCTTCCTTGGCCTTTGCCTTCAGCAAGGCCCCACTTTGGGCAAAGCCTGAATTCCCTAAGGAAGCAGCTCCCATTTCCACTGCCCGCCCTGAAGGATGCCAGAGGACACACAAGCTCAGCAAGGTGCTAATGCAATACAGCTTGGGCTGCAGCTTTCTGCCCTTGTATCTCTGGAGCCTTGCAGGGGAAGGCTGCGTGCCTTGGTGCGACTTTCAGCAGCTCTCCTTGCTGACAGCAACTGGGCAGCCCAAGGCTCTTTGCTCTCTGCCCAGGCAAGAGCAGAAAGAAGCCTTCCTCTGCCTTTGTAGGCCCCCGAGACGAGCAAGGACAATGAGTGTGCAGAGAAGAGGCCAGCAGCACTGCACAGCAGCTTCTCTCCTAAATGGCAGCAAACTCAAAGACTCATGCTATGCTTTGGGGTTTGGCTTGTGTTTTGTTTGGAGCTTTCCCCCCCCAGGAAAACCTGTGGCATTTGCCAAGTTGCCCACGTGCATTTGAGTGGTGCGCTCTGGCTGCTGCCTAGATGGCTCTCCAAATGGTGCCTTTGGCCCTCTCTTTCCTCTGTTACCGTGGCTCATTTCAAGGGCTTGATGGGTAACACCCTTTCTCTTTTCTCACCTTGTGCTCAAGAGCTGGGAGAGCCGCCGACCCCCCTGGCCCGCCCCAGCTTGAGCCTAAAAGGCTTCTGCAGCAGGGGAACGGGGCGTGGGGCCAATGGCTCAGCTGCCAGCACCGCTGCTAGCCAACGTGGAAGGCTCATCTGTACGGCTGCAGTCAGCTCACAGCTGCCAGCATCTGGGCTGTGTCCTGCCCCACCTTTGTCCTGCCATCAAGGCGGAGGACACAAACCTGAGACACTGACAAGCCCGCCTTGTCCGCCATGTCCCCAGGTGCCACATCCACACATTCCTTAAGTGCCTGCAGGCATGGCAATCGCCCCAATTCCGTGGGCAGCCTGTGCCAGTGCTTGACAACCCTTTCAGAGGAGACCCTTTGCCCTAACCTAATCTAAAGCACTCCTGGCACAACTTGAGGCCATTTCCTCTTGTCCTGTCCCTTGTTCCCTGCGAGCAGAGCCTGACCTGCATTAGCTCCACCCTCCTGTCTGGGAGTTGCAGGAAGTGAGAAGGTTCCTCTCTGATCCTGCCCTTCTCCAGTGTCAGCCCCTGCAGCTCCCTCAGCCCCTGCTCATCAGACTTCTTCTCCAGCCTCTTGGCCAGCTCCCTTCCCTTCCCTTCCCTTCTCTGCACACACTCCAGCCTCTCAAGGTCATGCTTGAGGGGAGGGGCCCAAAACTCATCCCAAGACTCCAGGAAACTTAGAGCTGCTCCACTGAACTCTCCAAAGAGAGCAAGGGCGAGTGATGCTGACATTTCTCCCGGCTACTCAGGGAATATCTTGCCTGCCTCTTCACGCTGCCTGCCTGCTTTATACCAGAGCCCCTCCATGAAATCTGCCTTGTTGGCCTTCGCCCATGAATACTCAACCCCATCAGCACCAGCATGAAGCTCGAGACAGTTGGAACCCTCCCTTACACAGACACCGACCCCAGCAGCTCTCCTTCCTTGCCTGTCCCTTCTGAAGGCTTTCTAGCCATCGGCTACAGCGCTCCAGTGTGGGACTCATCCCACCATGGCTCTGGCATGGCAACCATGTCCCGCTTTTCCCAACCTGCAACCATTCCCAGCGGCTGCACTTTGTTGTCCATGCTGCATGAAGTGGCGAGGAAGCACTTCAGTTGAGCTCTTGATCTCGCTACCTTTTTGGAGGGGGATGAAAGGAAGAAGAGAAACTTGTCTTGACACACAGACCGCGTGAATGTGCTTGTCGATAGGGCCAGGGACTCACAGCTAGGGAAGGCACAAAAGAAGTTCTCCCTTCTAGAAAATGTTACCGATTGGCACGCACTGTTGCTCAGCCAAGGCCGTGTGAAATTCCTGAACTTAGAGAAGAAGAACAAAGGCTTAAGAGAGTTAAGAATAGTGTTTGGTTCTATATGTGTATCTAAAGAAACCAGAGGGTGCATATTAGAGGGGGCCATAGAGACGGCGATTTGGGAAGTCTGTACCTTCCGAGTACCTCAGGCAACGGGGGAAGGAAGAGGGTGATGCACCTGGAAATTAGGATCAAAAAGGAGGCTGCGCCCCACAGCAATTGGAGACACGCCATGAGAAATGTCCCGTGGCCTCTGCCTTTATTGCAATGAGACGACAGGACTCCTGTGTGTCTTTTCCAGACTAAACCTCGGGTGTTGTGAATTTTTTTCTGCACAGGGAGAGGCCCTAATCCTTTGGGGACCATTCTCAAGCTCTTCTCTGCTTTCTGACCCATCAAGAAGCCCCGGGTCCTTGCTGCTGCACGCATCTCCCACGGCTCTCTGCCGGCTGGCCGCCCAGCGGAGCTGCCAGCTCCGGCTGGCAGGGCCTCAGCGCCCTGTGCCCTGTGCCCTTTGGCCCCGCCGGCCGCACCAGGCCCTGCCTGCTGCCCTGATGGTGGCACTCGTGGCCCCAGTGCTCTCCAAGGGCTTCTCCGGGGGCACCTTCCTGCGGCCTTTCAGTCCCTGCACGAGGCCCAGCCGAGACCTGCAGAGGGGCTGTTCCCAAGGGCCTGGAGGCACAGCCCCAGGGGCAGTGGCTTGCCACTGACAGAGAGTGGGCTTAGGCTGGAGATGTGCAAGAAATTCTGGCCTCGGAGGCTGGCGAGGCCCTGGCCCACGCTGCCCACAGAAGCTGTGGCTGCCCCATGGCTGGCAGTGTTCCAGGCCAGCTTGGACGGGGCTTGGAGCAACCTGGCCTAGTGGGAGGTGTCCCTGCCCTTGGCAGCAGGCTTGCAACAAGACGATTTTCAAGGAGCCTTCCAAGCCAAGGCCTTCTGTGATTCTGTGATCACAGATCACTTGGGGCAGCTGGCCTTCATTTCTGCTTAGAACCACTTCAGCACGGTAAATTGGGCTGAGTTCAAGGACACTGTTCACGAGCCCAGCTTGCCAGCGCCTGAGATTTACCAATGCTCTGGGTCTGGCTGAGATCAATCAAGTCTTGCACGCTCCAGATTCTGGAATATTGTCGTTTCTTGAAGCAAGGACAAAGCAGCTTCTGGCCTTCCACTCCTAAATGCACTAACTGCAGAGCATGAGTAGATGTCCCAGCAGATAGCGACACTATACAAGGCTTGACTTGTGCAAAAAATAATATCATCTAGGTAATCTATCATAGAGATGTAATAAATAGATCTATTTTCTTAAAATCTTTCCAGACATAAATGCACTAAGAGCATTAATATGTGTCACAACAGATAGTGACACTAAATATGTGTTCTATGGTTATTATTTAAAACTGATGACCTACTCAACCCTTTCTAATTATTTTTTCGCATATTTCATCTAGATGTTCATTTTATCATTTTCATTCTATTTTATCATAGAATAAGGATGTATTTGGTATCTTTTCTATTACTTAGATTAGTATATTGCTTTGTTTTATTATACTTTACTATTATATATGATCATTAATAAACTTTAGAGTATACGCTATGTATAAACAATATATATACATCTATGAAATAAAAATCTAGATTCTTATATAGACACAGTTTCAGGCCAGCTCCGACACAAGTCGGACCCAAAGGTGTCCCTTCCGGGGACAAGGAGTGTGGAGCTTTTAAAGGGGTACCCTTCCTTCTCGGACCAGGCTAAAAGAGCAGAGGAGGCTGCTGTTCTGCTAAGTTCTTTATTTCATAGTCTCATAGCTTTCTTGAAGGCCGAGTTCAAAGGGGGTTACATGATAAAGCCAAGCAGCAGCAGCAACAGCAGGCAAAACCCGCTTCTTCTATATCCTCTATATGCTCCATATATGCTTTTTCTTGCAGAAGGGTGGATTATATTTGTTAATTGACCAATAAGATTAACACATGATTCTGGTTTTTCTTTTCTTAACCTATCCTGGTCTAATTCTTACAATCGTAAGTCTTACACAAGTGTTACATAGGTATTACACAGA
Organism: Corvus hawaiiensis; assembly: GCF_020740725.1. NCBI lineage: Eukaryota > Metazoa > Chordata > Aves > Passeriformes > Corvidae > Corvus > Corvus hawaiiensis. The sequence goes on from NW_025963366.1 coordinate 4,790,268, forward strand.
TTTGCGTATACAGTTTCTATCAGTTCTTCTTGTTTATGTGAACACTCCATCTAAAAAATGTGAACAGTATAATTCTATCTATATTTTGTCGAAAGGAAAGAATTCCGTGAAAAGGTAACCCTGCTGCAGCAAGCACTGTGTTTAAGGTCTCTGTGACAGCTTTTAAATTCTTAAGGCACTTAGCATATATTTCTACTAAAAGTTAAAAAATCTATCTTTCTATTTCACTTTGCTGTGGCTTCTTGCATCACAGCTTGTGCAAACCTTTTAATTCAACCCCTATGCTTTGGCTTCCCTCTGGGCCTGAGTCCAGAGGAGCTTTCACTCCAACAAAGGAGAGAACCGTCCATTGGCTGATGGCGGGCAAGCGGCGCTGATTGTTCCTCTTGGTCTTTTGTTGCCTGTTTCTGTTTCCTTTTTCTGTCCCACATTCCTGCTTCTTTCCTCCTTTAAGTTTTGGCCCTTGCCAAAGGCCGGGAACAACTGCACGTTACAGCTGGGCTTTGGTGGCTTTGGCCACCAAAAAGGCCACCAAAAAAACAGAGGCAGGCGCTCTGTTTGTGCGTGTCCTCAGGAGTGGCAAAGGTCATATGCAAGTAGGGCTTAGTGCAGATCTGGGTGACTTGTTTTGGAGATGGAAATGATACGAGGAGGTAGAATCAACCCTGCTGTGGCCCTGCACCTGCTGAGGCGGCAGGAGAGGCCGTGGGACCTGGGCCAGAGTCTTTGCACGCATCCTCTTCTCCTTGAAGGACCAGATTTGTACGACAGCTTGTTCTGCGCAGTGAAGGGCAGTGAGGCCGATGGCGCTAGAGAGGTGCAGGTGCTCTTCTGGGCCTCAGGGAAACAACATGGGGCCGAGAGGCCTCTGCTTCACTGCAGACGTCATTCTGTGCTTAGGCCTTGCTGCAGCCAGGGGCAAGAGAGCTGAGAGGCCCCGCTGATGTTTTTCTCAAGCAGCCCCTTCAATTCTTTGCTGACTTCAAGCAGCTGTGCAGCACATCTGGCATTCAGCGCAGTGAGCGAGCACTGCAGCACGTTGCCCAGAGGTTGTGGAGTCTCCCTGAGCGCAGATAGTCAAGAACCATCTGAAGGCAACCCTTTGCAAGGCGCAGCGGGAAGACCCTGCTGGAGCAGCCCTGGCCAAGATGATCCCACCGGTGCTCCTTCCAAACGTTAACTCTTCTGGGATTTGGAGATCCGCATCTTTGCACAAGGTGAAGCTCTCAGAGGGAAAGTGGAGTCCAAGAAAGAGTTGGGGGCAGCCACAAGGCCTGGTGCTAATGGGAGTCTCTCTCACAAGGCCCCTGGCCACGGCCTCTTCAGCTCCATCAGCTTTGACTCCCCGAAAGTTCTTTTGCTCTAGAGGAAAGGTGTGGCAGCAATTCCCACTGCCTCTTGAGCAGTGCCCTCTCCACATTCTGCACGCTCAGGTCTGCGTCAGCTGCAGCCCAGGGAGCAGATTCTGCCCACAGAGCCCAGAGAACACAAAAGGGAATCGGAGTATTTCCTCTTGCGTGGTCCCCGATCTGGGTAGCCAACCTGGTCATCAGTGCATGCGGTGCTGAGGAGACTGCTGAGATGACACCGCTGCTGCTGCTGCTTCTGCTGGCAGAGTGCTGCTGCACAGCGTTTTCCCTTCCCTCTCTGTGTCCCACATTGTTCCCTCTTTTCCCCTGTACAATGAGGGGCTTCTCTGCGGCCAGCTGCCGGCCCCACAAGCACAGCTCTAAGGTGGAGAAGCTCTTTCAGTGCTCATCGTTCAGGGTTCGTGTGAACCGCTTTCGCAGGTCCACGTACTCACTCATCGCCTGGGAGTGGGCAACGGGATCCATCACCAGGTGGTGGAAGAGATTGCACGTCTCGGCCATTTGCACCTCTGGGGGAACCCTGATCTCCCCAGGAAGGCTCCGGTTGCCCACGATGAAGTGGTTGAGGCATCTCACTTGCACGCAGAAGCGCAGGCCCTCGCTGATATCCACCAGTCGCCTGACAAAATCTCTCCTGCGCCACCGTGACACGGGGATGATGGACAGGAGGTGCATGACAATGGTCTTGATGGTGTAGGTGGAAAAGCCGGAGCCCAGCTGCGGACAGCTGAAGAACTGCAGGCATTTGAGGTGCAAGCTGTCAGGGGGGGCCCGCCTGGCGATGCACTTGAAGAACTTCATCTCTGCCACGGCGTAGCTCTCCGGCCATGTTGTGCTTGGCGTGCAGGCCTCCCTAGACTGGCTGCTCACAAAGATGTCTGAGTCGCCTTGCCGCACCCCAAACAGCACCTCAATGCGGAAGCTTGCTGCGCCGTTGCTCACCTGGAATTGGCAGGAGCGTCTGGAGGGCAGCAGCACTAAATGCCAATTGTGGGACTGAGGCAAAGCCGGCCAGATTGCTCTCACCAGTTGGTAGAACCAGCGGGCAGTTTTCTGCACGTCGAGGTAGGAGCCGGTGCACAGGGTGTGTAGGAGGCTGGCATCCTGATTGCTCCTCAGCACCTCCTGGGGCTGGTGCAGGAAGCACAGCATGTTCTCCCCCTGCTGCTCCCTGCTGCAGGTGCACTCCAGCTGCACGCGGACGCGGAAGTTCCTCCCGCGCCTCTGCCCCGCAGTGTCCAGCTCCAGCTGGAAGGAGTGGCCTCGGGGAGGATTCATGGCTACCAGCACACGGTACACAACATCCTGCTCACGGAGACTCCAACCTTCGAAGGCACTGCCCACCCCGATGGCTCGTTGCAGCACCGGGTAGAAACTGTTGCACAAGACGTGGCCAAAGTAAATGGCAAAATTGTCCATCAGGTCAGTTGTCCACTCACAGCCTTCCTGCAGGTCCTGTACAGGCCACTGGATGCGCTCCATTGCAATCCTTCCTATGTTATCTTCGCCCTCGTGCTCTTCTTCTTGGACTCCATTGGCAGCATCATTGTTGTTTTCTGCATTTGCAGCCTCACGGACAACTTCATTTCCAACATCGTCTTCTTCATTTGCAGCAACATTGCCGACTTCCTGTACATTGCCATCATCATTGTTGACTTCCTCGCGGTTGGCAGCATTGGCTTCTTCTTCTTCTTCATTTCCAACATCTTCTTCTTGGTTTGCAGCCGCATTTCTGACTTCCTCTTCATCGGCACCATCGTTTTCTTCTTCACGCTCCTCTCTCCTCAGGCTCCTTTTCCTCCAGATAAACTCTAGGGCCAAGAGAAGGAGCAGGAGCCCAGCAAAATCCCAGACCTGCCAGTGCTGCAAGGCAGACCACGGCAGGTCTCCCCAGGCCCCTCCACTCTGCCTCAGCATAAGCTGCTCCACCTCCCGCTCCAGAAGAATCCTCTCCACTTCCTGGTGCATCGCATGCACCTCCATGCTCAGACGCCTGGCCTCATGCAAAGCATCTCCCGCGGGCTGCGGGTACGGGATAAGGCTTTGCAAGAGCAAGAGCCAGAATAGCCAGTGACCCATGGTCTGCAGGAGGATGGAGAGAAGGCCTTGAGTGGGGCGGGGAGGGAGGCAGCTGCCACTGGGGGCAGCAGGGACGGCAATCACAGGCATCTGGGGCCGGGAAGGACAGGGCCCCAGACAGCTGGCAGGCAGCAAGGCCTGTCCCGCTGCCCCAGCAGCAGCAGCAGCGGCACCGTGCCCTGCCCAAGGCTCTCCCATATGAGGGGCTGTCCCTGCATGCGGGGGGACAAGCCAGCCTCGGGTGCAGCGTTTCCGCCCCGGCCCTCGTCCCCAGCCCAGCCTCCCCGCCACGTGTGCACTCACCGCTTGCCCAAGCAATACAGGGCCAGCGTTACCTGCTGGGGCCTTTTAGAGCTGCCCCCATTGTGACACGTCGCCCGGCATGTCACAGGGGTCACAGCACAGCACAGCCAGGCCAGCACCACCCTTTGTCCCCAGCCCAGCTCAGGCGCTCAGAGTGGCCCTGGTGTACTGGTTAAGGCTGCTTTGGAGTGAATCTTCTGGGAAGAACTCCCCTTGCTCTTCCTTTGGTCTTTCTTATCAGCTGCTCCCCACTGGCAATCTCCTAGATATCCATGCTGGAAGGCACCCTTGACTCCACACTGCTTGAGCTACACTTGAAGCTCTGAGTGGTCGAGGCTGAAAAAGACCCTGAAGATCACACAGTCCAACCGCAAACTTAACACTGCCTACTCCACTGATCAGCCAGCTCCCCAAATGCCACATGCACGTGACTTTTAAACCTTGCTGAGGGTGCTGACGCCGCCATTTCTGCTAGGCAGCCTGTTCCCAAGCTTGAGGTGCTCTTTATTGAGGGAATAGTTCCTGGAGATCCAATCTAAAGCTCCCGTGGCACAACTTGAGCTCATTTCCTCTGGTCCAAATACACTTTGTTCTCCGGGCTAATAGAAGGGAGGTTGCAGCTGGCTACAAGCTCCCTTCAGGGACCATCTGCACCGTGTCAGGAGCTTGCGCTGTGAAACCAGCTCCTCCCAGAAGAGAGAAAGGTGATGCTTTTGCTCTGTCGTTCCCGTCATCCAGTGGCAGCAAATGGCTTGTCGGTGGGCAGAAGAGTTTTGGGCTGCCAGGAAGCGTTTCCATGTTGACGCAGTCCTCGCCTTAATTGTGTCTGCCCTCGTGGGGGAGACTTTTTAGAGCCTTTGCCAGGAGTCAGAGACAAACAGGACCTTTGGCTTTCTCAGCCTTCAGATAGTTGTTTATTAAGTCTTATCAGGAAAGTACAAGCCACTGACGTGACCCAGACATAGCATGAAGCAGAGAATGCAGCAAAAGCCAAATTATCAAGATTTCGCAGCCCGTTGAAAGGTAAATTACCCAATGAAAACTTACAACGCAAGGTCTTTTCACTTCTCTACCACTGTCTAATAAATCACCTAGTCATGCTGGCAGGAACTGAGGAATTCCCTGTCAAATCATCCCAGACCACTTCTGCCGCAGAATATGGAGTAGATGGAGAAGAAGAAGAAGGTCTGGAGAACAATAACAATCCTCCATGTGGATGTTTTCTGCTTTTATCTACTTCCTAAACTAATAACCGCAAAACCTCTAAATTTTTCACCCTGTGACAATCTTACATAGTATTCTGTCACCTAATTCACACCATTGTAGATTCTAATTCTTCCCAGAGGCTAGGCAATTTTCTCCATGGCCGAAGGTCAAAGACAATGTTGTCCACGGGGGTAGAACCCTTCAAAAGAGGCAGAGAAGTATTCTCTGTATTCTGGCTTCCCACACCATGTGGGGAGAAGCTTTCTGCCAAATCCATCAAGCAAGGCAATCCGTGCCCTTCCAAGCAGAAGGAAAAATGGGAATTTGCCTTGAAGAAAATGTCAGGGTTTGGAGTGCAAGTCAGTGCTGGAATGTGCCAGCATGTCCGTGTGGACTTTGCTAAGCTGCAAGGCCAGGCTGTGAAGACGGGATCCCTGCAGCCAAGAAATGCCCTCTTGCTCTGGGGCCTTCCATGGCACCAGCAGCACAAGGGAGAGCCCTTCCTTGGCCTTTGCCTTCAGCAAGGCCCCACTTTGGGCAAAGCCTGAATTCCCTAAGGAAGCAGCTCCCATTTCCACTGCCCGCCCTGAAGGATGCCAGAGGACACACAAGCTCAGCAAAGTGCTAATGCAATACAGCTTGGGCTGCAGCTTTCTGCCCTTGTATCTCTGGAGCCTTGCAGGGGAAGGCTGCGTGCCTTGGTGCGACTTTCAGCAGCTCTCCTTGCTGACAGCAACTGGGCAGCCCAAGGCTCTTTGCTCTCTGCCCAGGCAAGAGCAGAAAGAAGCCTTCCTCTGCCTTTGTAGGCCCCCGAGACGAGCAAGGACAATGAGTGTGCAGAGAAGAGGCCAGCAGCACTGCACAGCAGCTTCTCTCCTAAATGGCAGCAAACTCAAAGACTCATGCTATGCTTTGGGGTTTGGCTTGTGTTTTGTTTGGAGCTTTCCCCCCCCAGGAAAACCTGTGGCATTTGCCAAGTTGCCCACGTGCATTTGAGTGGTGCGCTCTGGCTGCTGCCTAGATGGCTCTCCAAATGGTGCCTTTGGCCCTCTCTTTCCTCTGTTACCGTGGCTCATTTCAAGGGCTTGATGGGTAACACCCTTTCTCTTTTCTCACCTTGTGCTCAAGAGCTGGGAGAGCCGCCGACCCCCCTGGCCCGCCCCAGCTTGAGCCTAAAAGGCTTCTGCAGCAGGGGAACGGGGCGTGGGGCCAATGGCTCAGCTGCCAGCACCGCTGCTAGCCAACGTGGAAGGCTCATCTGTACGGCTGCAGTCAGCTCACAGCTGCCAGCATCTGGGCTGTGTCCTGCCCCACCTTTGTCCTGCCATCAAGGCGGAAGACACAAACCTGAGACACTGACAAGCCCGCCTTGTCCGCCATGTCCCCAGGTGCCACATCCACACATTCCTTAAGTGCCTGCAGGCATGGCAATCGCCCCAATTCCGTGGGCAGCCTGTGCCAGTGCTTGACAACCCTTTCAGAGGAGACCCTTTGCCCTAATACCCAATCTAAAGCACTCCTGGCACAACTTGAGGCCATTTCCTCTTGTCCTGTCCCTTGTTCCCTGCGAGCAGAGCCTGACCTGCATTAGCTCCACCCTCCTGTCTGGGAGTTGCAGGAAGTGAGAAGGTTCCTCTCTGATCCTGCCCTTCTCCAGTGTCAGCCCCTGCAGCTCCCTCAGCCCCTGCTCATCAGACTTCTTCTCCAGCCTCTTGGCCAGCTCCCTTCCCTTCCCTTCCCTTCTCTGCACACACTCCAGCCTCTCAAGGTCATGCTTGAGGGGAGGGGCCCAAAACTCATCCCAAGACTCCAGGAAACTTAGAGCTGCTCCACTGAACTCTCCAAAGAGAGCAAGGGCGAGTGATGCTGACATTTCTCCCGGCTACTCAGGGAATATCTTGCCTGCCTCTTCACGCTGCCTGCCTGCTTTATACCAGAGCCCCTCCATGAAATCTGCCTTGTTGGCCTTCGCCCATGAATACTCAACCCCATCAGCACCAGCATGAAGCTCGAGACAGTTGGAACCCTCCCTTACACAGACACCGACCCCAGCAGCTCTCCTTCCTTGCCTGTCCCTTCTGAAGGCTTTCTAGCCATCGGCTACAGCGCTCCAGTGTGGGACTCATCCCACCATGGCTCTGGCATGGCAACCATGTCCCGCTTTTCCCAACCTGCAACCACTCCCAGCGGCTGCACTTTGTTGTCCATGCTGCATGAAGTGGCGAGGAAGCACTTCAGTTGAGCTCTTGATCTCGCTACCTTTTTGGAGGGGGATGAAAGGAAGAAGAGAAACTTGTCTTGACACACAGACCGCGTGAATGTGCTTGTCGATAGGGCCAGGGACTCACAGCTAGGGAAGGCACAAAAGAAGTTCTCCCTTCTAGAAAATGTTACCGATTGGCACGCACTGTTGCTCAGCCAAGGCCGTGTGAAATTCCTGAACTTAGAGAAGAAGAACAAAGGCTTAAGAGAGTTAAGAATAGTGTTTGGTTCTATATGTGTATCTAAAGAAACCAGAGGGTGCATATTAGAGGGGGCCATAGAGACGGCGATTTGGGAAGTCTGTACCTTCCGAGTACCTCAGGCAACGGGGGAAGGAAGAGGGTGATGCACCTGGAAATTAGGATCAAAAAGGAGGCTGCGCCCCACAGCAATTGGAGACACGCCATGAGAAATGTCCCGTGGCCTCTGCCTTTATTGCAATGAGACGACAGGACTCCTGTGTGTCTTTTCCAGACTAAACCTCGGGTGTTGTGAATTTTTTTCTGCACAGGGAGAGGCCCTAATCCTTTGGGGACCATTCTCAAGCTCTTCTCTGCTTTCTGACCCATCAAGAAGCCCCGGGTCCTTGCTGCTGCACGCATCTCCCACGGCTCTCTGCCGGCTGGCCGCCCAGCGGAGCTGCCAGCTCCGGCTGGCAGGGCCTCAGCGCCCTGTGCCCTGTGCCCTTTGGCCCCGCCGGCCGCACCAGGCCCTGCCTGCTGCCCTGATGGTGGCACTCGTGGCCCCAGTGCTCTCCAAGGGCTTCTCCGGGGGCACCTTCCTGCGGCCTTTCAGTCCCTGCACGAGGCCCAGCCGAGACCTGCAGAGGGGCTGTTCCCAAGGGCCTGGAGGCACAGCCCCAGGGGCAGTGGCTTGCCACTGACAGAGGGTGGGCTTAGGCTGGAGATGTGCAAGAAATTCTGGCCTCGGAGGCTGGCGAGGCCCTGGCCCACGCTGCCCACAGAAGCTGTGGCTGCCCCATGGCTGGCAGTGTTCCAGGCCAGCTTGGACGGGGCTTGGAGCAACCTGGCCTAGTGGGAGGTGTCCCTGCCCTTGGCAGCAGGCTTGCAACAAGACGATTTTCAAGGAGCCTTCCAAGCCAAGGCCTTCTGTGATTCTGTGATCACAGATCACTTGGGGCAGCTGGCCTTCATTTCTGCTTAGAACCACTTCAGCACGGTAAATTGGGCTGAGTTCAAGGACACTGTTCACGAGCCCAGCTTGCCAGCGCCTGAGATTTACCAATGCTCTGGGTCTGGCTGAGATCAATCAAGTCTTGCACGCTCCAGATTCTGGAATATTGTCGTTTCTTGAAGCAAGGACAAAGCAGCTTCTGGCCTTCCACTCCTAAATGCACTAACTGCAGAGCATGAGTAGATGTCCCAGCAGATAGCGACACTATACAAGGCTTGACTTGTGCAAAAAATAATATCATCTAGGTAATCTATCATAGAGATGTAATAAATAGATCTATTTTCTTAAAATCTTTCCAGACATAAATGCACTAAGAGCATTAATATGTGTCACAACAGATAGTGACACTAAATATGTGTTCTATGGTTATTATTTAAAACTGATGACCTACTCAACCCTTTCTAATTATTTTTTCGCATATTTCATCTAGATGATCATTTTATCATTTTCATTCTATTTTATCATAGAATAAGGATGTATTTGGTATCTTTTCTATTACTTAGATTAGTATATTGCTTTGTTTTATTATACTTTACTATTATATATGATCATTAATAAACTTTAGAGTATACGCTATGTATAAACAATATATATACATCTATGAAATAAAAATCTAGATTCTTATATAGACACAGTTTCAGGCCAGCTCCGACACAAGTCGGACCCAAAGGTGTCCCTTCCGGGGACAAGGAGTGTGGAGCTTTTAAAGGGGTACCCTTCCTTCTCGGACCAGGCTAAAAGAGCAGAGGAGGCTGCTGTTCTGCTAAGTTCTTTATTTCATAGTCTCATAGCTTTCTTGAAGGCCGAGTTCAAAGGGGGTTACATGATAAAGCCAAGCAGCAGCAGCAACAGCAGGCAAAACCCGCTTCTTCTATATCCTCTATATGCTCCATATATGCTTTTTCTTGCAGAAGGGTGGATTATATTTGTTAATTGACCAATAAGATTAACACATGATTCTGGTTTTTCTTTTCTTAACCTATCCTGGTCTAATTCTTACAATCGTAAGTCTTACACAAGTGTTACATAGGTATTACACAGATTTGCGTATACAGTTTCTATCAGTTCTTCTTGTTTATGTGAACACTCCATCTAAAAAATGTGAACAGTATAATTCTATCTATATTTTGTCGAAAGGAAAGAATTCCGTGAAAAGGTAACCCTGCTGCAGCAAGCACTGTGTTTAAGGTCTCTGTGACAGCTTTTAAATTCTTAAGGCACTTAGCATATATTTCTACTAAAAGTTAAAAAATCTATCTTTCTATTTCACTTTGCTGTGGCTTCTTGCATCACAGCTTGTGCAAACCTTTTAATTCAACCCCTATGCTTTGGCTTCCCTCTGGGCCTGAGTCCAGAGGAGCTTTCACTCCAACAAAGGAGAGAACCGTCCATTGGCTGATGGCGGGCAAGCGGCGCTGATTGTTCCTCTTGGTCTTTTGTTGCCTGTTTCTGTTTCCTTTTTCTGTCCCACATTCCTGCTTCTTTCCTCCTTTAAGTTTTGGCCCTTGCCAAAGGCCGGGAACAACTGCACGTTACAGCTGGGCTTTGGTGGCTTTGGCCACCAAAAAGGCCACCAAAAAAACAGAGGCAGGCGCTCTGTTTGTGCGTGTCCTCAGGAGTGGCAAAGGTCATATGCAAGTAGGGCTTAGTGCAGATCTGGGTGACTTGTTTTGGAGATGGAAATGATACGAGGAGGTAGAATCAACCCTGCTGTGGCCCTGCACCTGCTGAGGCGGCAGGAGAGGCCGTGGGACCTGGGCCAGAGTCTTTGCACGCATCCTCTTCTCCTTGAAGGACCAGATTTGTACGACAGCTTGTTCTGCGCAGTGAAGGGCAGTGAGGCCGATGGCGCTAGAGAGGTGCAGGTGCTCTTCTGGGCCTCAGGGAAACAACATGGGGCCGAGAGGCCTCTGCTTCACTGCAGACGTCATTCTGTGCTTAGGCCTTGCTGCAGCCAGGGGCAAGAGAGCTGAGAGGCCCCGCTGATGTTTTTCTCAAGCAGCCCCTTCAATTCTTTGCTGACTTCAAGCAGCTGTGCAGCACATCTGGCATTCAGCGCAGTGAGCGAGCACTGCAGCACGTTGCCCAGAGGTTGTGGAGTCTCCCTGAGCGCAGATAGTCAAGAACCATCTGAAGGCAACCCTTTGCAAGGCGCAGCGGGAAGACCCTGCTGGAGCAGCCCTGGCCAAGATGATCCCACCGGTGCTCCTTCCAAACGTTAACTCTTCTGGGATTTGGAGATCCGCATCTTTGCACAAGGTGAAGCTCTCAGAGGGAAAGTGGAGTCCAAGAAAGAGTTGGGGGCAGCCACAAGGCCTGGTGCTAATGGGAGTCTCTCTCACAAGGCCCCTGGCCACGGCCTCTTCAGCTCCATCAGCTTTGACTCCCCGAAAGTTCTTTTGCTCTAGAGGAAAGGTGTGGCAGCAATTCCCACTGCCTCTTGAGCAGTGCCCTCTCCACATTCTGCACGCTCAGGTCTGCGTCAGCTGCAGCCCAGGGAGCAGATTCTGCCCACAGAGCCCAGAGAACACAAAAGGGAATCGGAGTATTTCCTCTTGCGTGGTCCCCGATCTGGGTAGCCAACCTGGTCATCAGTGCATGCGGTGCTGAGGAGACTGCTGAGATGACACCGCTGCTGCTGCTGCTTCTGCTGGCAGAGTGCTGCTGCACAGCGTTTTCCCTTCCCTCTCTGTGTCCCACATTGTTCCCTCTTTTCCCCTGTACAATGAGGGGCTTCTCTGCGGCCAGCTGCCGGCCCCACAAGCACAGCTCTAAGGTGGAGAAGCTCTTTCAGTGCTCATCGTTCAGGGTTCGTGTGAACCGCTTTCGCAGATCCACGTACTCACTCATCGCCTGGGAGTGGGCAACGGGATCCATCACCAGGTGGTGGAAGAGATTGCACGTCTCGGCCATTTGCACCTCTGGGGGAACCCTGATCTCCCCAGGAAGGCTCCGGTTGCCCACGATGAAGTGGTTGAGGCATCTCACTTGCACGCAGAAGCGCAGGCCCTCGCTGATATCCACCAGTCGCCTGACAAAATCTCTCCTGCGCCACCGTGACACGGGGATGATGGACAGGAGGTGCATGACAATGGTCTTGATGGTGTAGGTGGAAAAGCCGGAGCCCAGCTGCGGACAGCTGAAGAACTGCAGGCATTTGAGGTGCAAGCTGTCAGGGGGGGCCCGCCTGGCGATGCACTTGAAGAACTTCATCTCTGCCACGGCGTAGCTCTCCGGCCATGTTGTGCTTGGCGTGCAGGCCTCCCTAGACTGGCTGCTCACAAAGATGTCTGAGTCGCCTTGCCGCACCCCAAACAGCACCTCAATGCGGAAGCTTGCTGCGCCGTTGCTCACCTGGAATTGGCAGGAGCGTCTGGAGGGCAGCAGCACTAAATGCCAATTGTGGGACTGAGGCAAAGCCGGCCAGATTGCTCTCACCAGTTGGTAGAACCAGCGGGCAGTTTTCTGCACGTCGAGGTAGGAGCCGGTGCACAGGGTGTGTAGGAGGCTGGCATCCTGATTGCTCCTCAGCACCTCCTGGGGCTGGTGCAGGAAGCACAGCATGTTCTCCCCCTGCTGCTCCCTGCTGCAGGTGCACTCCAGCTGCACGCGGACGCGGAAGTTCCTCCCGCGCCTCTGCCCCGCAGTGTCCAGCTCCAGCTGGAAGGAGTGGCCTCGGGGAGGATTCATGGCTACCAGCACACGGTACACAACATCCTGCTCACGGAGACTCCAACCTTCGAAGGCACTGCCCACCCCGATGGCTCGTTGCAGCACCGGGTAGAAACTGTTGCACAAGACGTGGCCAAAGTAAATGGCAAAATTGTCCATCAGGTCAGTTGTCCACTCACAGCCTTCCTGCAGGTCCTGTACAGGCCACTGGATGCGCTCCATTGCAATCCTTCCTATGTTATCTTCGCCCTCGTGCTCTTCTTCTTGGACTCCATTGGCAGCATCATTGTTGTTTTCTGCATTTGCAGCCTCACGGACAACTTCATTTCCAACATCGTCTTCTTCATTTGCAGCAACATTGCCGACTTCCTGTACATTGCCATCATCATTGTTGACTTCCTCGCGGTTGGCAGCATTGGCTTCTTCTTCTTCTTCATTTCCAACATCTTCTTCTTGGTTTGCAGCCGCATTTCTGACTTCCTCTTCATCGGCACCATCGTTTTCTTCTTCACGCTCCTCTCTCCTCAGGCTCCTTTTCCTCCAGATAAACTCTAGGGCCAAGAGAAGGAGCAGGAGCCCAGCAAAATCCCAGACCTGCCAGTGCTGCAAGGCAGACCACGGCAGGTCTCCCCAGGCCCCTCCACTCTGCCTCAGCATAAGCTGCTCCACCTCCCGCTCCAGAAGAATCCTCTCCACTTCCTGGTGCATCGCATGCACCTCCATGCTCAGACGCCTGGCCTCATGCAAAGCATCTCCCGCGGGCTGCGGGTACGGGATAAGGCTTTGCAAGAGCAAGAGCCAGAATAGCCAGTGACCCATGGTCTGCAGGAGGATGGAGAGAAGGCCTTGAGTGGGGCGGGGAGGGAGGCAGCTGCCACTGGGGGCAGCAGGGACGGCAATCACAGGCATCTGGGGCCGGGAAGGACAGGGCCCCAGACAGCTGGCAGGCAGCAAGGCCTGTCCCGCTGCCCCAGCAGCAGCAGCAGCGGCACCGTGCCCTGCCCAAGGCTCTCCCATATGAGGGGCTGTCCCTGCATGCGGGGGGACAAGCCAGCCTCGGGTGCAGCGTTTCCGCCCCGGCCCTCGTCCCCAGCCCAGCCTCCCCGCCACGTGTGCACTCACCGCTTGCCCAAGCAATACAGGGCCAGCGTTACCTGCTGGGGCCTTTTAGAGCTGCCCCCATTGTGACACGTCGCCCGGCATGTCACAGGGGTCACAGCACAGCACAGCCAGGCCAGCACCACCCTTTGTCCCCAGCCCAGCTCAGGCGCTCAGAGTGGCCCTGGTGTACTGGTTAAGGCTGCTTTGGAGTGAATCTTCTGGGAAGAACTCCCCTTGCTCTTCCTTTGGTCTTTCTTATCAGCTGCTCCCCACTGGCAATCTCCTAGATATCCATGCTGGAAGGCACCCTTGACTCCACACTGCTTGAGCTACACTTGAAGCTCTGAGTGGTCGAGGCTGAAAAAGACCCTGAAGATCACACAGTCCAACCGCAAACTTAACACTGCCTACTCCACTGATCAGCCAGCTCCCCAAATGCCACATGCACGTGACTTTTAAACCTTGCTGAGGGTGCTGACGCCGCCATTTCTGCTAGGCAGCCTGTTCCCAAGCTTGAGGTGCTCTTTATTGAGGGAATAGTTCCTGGAGATCCAATCTAAAGCTCCCGTGGCACAACTTGAGCTCATTTCCTCTGGTCCAAATACACTTTGTTCTCCGGGCTAATAGAAGGGAGGTTGCAGCTGGCTACAAGCTCCCTTCAGGGACCATCTGCACCGTGTCAGGAGCTTGCGCTGTGAAACCAGCTCCTCCCAGAAGAGAGAAAGGTGATGCTTTTGCTCTGTCGTTCCCGTCATCCAGTGGCAGCAAATGGCTTGTCGGTGGGCAGAAGAGTTTTGGGCTGCCAGGAAGCGTTTCCATGTTGACGCAGTCCTCGCCTTAATTGTGTCTGCCCTCGTGGGGGAGACTTTTTAGAGCCTTTGCCAGGAGTCAGAGACAAACAGGACCTTTGGCTTTCTCAGCCTTCAGATAGTTGTTTATTAAGTCTTATCAGGAAAGTACAAGCCACTGACGTGACCCAGACATAGCATGAAGCAGAGAATGCAGCAAAAGCCAAATTATCAAGATTTCGCAGCCCGTTGAAAGGTAAATTACCCAATGAAAACTTACAACGCAAGGTCTTTTCACTTCTCTACCACTGTCTAATAAATCACCTAGTCATGCTGGCAGGAACTGAGGAATTCCCTGTCAAATCATCCCAGACCACTTCTGCCGCAGAATATGGAGTAGATGGAGAAGAAGAAGAAGGTCTGGAGAACAATAACAATCCTCCATGTGGATGTTTTCTGCTTTTATCTACTTCCTAAACTAATAACCGCAAAACCTCTAAATTTTTCACCCTGTGACAATCTTACATAGTATTCTGTCACCTAATTCACACCATTGTAGATTCTAATTCTTCCCAGAGGCTAGGCAATTTTCTCCATGGCCGAAGGTCAAAGACAATGTTGTCCACGGGGGTAGAACCCTTCAAAAGAGGCAGAGAAGTATTCTCTGTATTCTGGCTTCCCACACCATGTGGGGAGAAGCTTTCTGCCAAATCCATCAAGCAAGGCAATCCGTGCCCTTCCAAGCAGAAGGAAAAATGGGAATTTGCCTTGAAGAAAATGTCAGGGTTTGGAGTGCAAGTCAGTGCTGGAATGTGCCAGCATGTCCGTGTGGACTTTGCTAAGCTGCAAGGCCAGGCTGTGAAGACGGGATCCCTGCAGCCAAGAAATGCCCTCTTGCTCTGGGGCCTTCCATGGCACCAGCAGCACAAGGGAGAGCCCTTCCTTGGCCTTTGCCTTCAGCAAGGCCCCACTTTGGGCAAAGCCTGAATTCCCTAAGGAAGCAGCTCCCATTTCCACTGCCCGCCCTGAAGGATGCCAGAGGACACACAAGCTCAGCAAAGTGCTAATGCAATACAGCTTGGGCTGCAGCTTTCTGCCCTTGTATCTCTGGAGCCTTGCAGGGGAAGGCTGCGTGCCTTGGTGCGACTTTCAGCAGCTCTCCTTGCTGACAGCAACTGGGCAGCCCAAGGCTCTTTGCTCTCTGCCCAGGCAAGAGCAGAAAGAAGCCTTCCTCTGCCTTTGTAGGCCCCCGAGACGAGCAAGGACAATGAGTGTGCAGAGAAGAGGCCAGCAGCACTGCACAGCAGCTTCTCTCCTAAATGGCAGCAAACTCAAAGACTCATGCTATGCTTTGGGGTTTGGCTTGTGTTTTGTTTGGAGCTTTCCCCCCCCAGGAAAACCTGTGGCATTTGCCAAGTTGCCCACGTGCATTTGAGTGGTGCGCTCTGGCTGCTGCCTAGATGGCTCTCCAAATGGTGCCTTTGGCCCTCTCTTTCCTCTGTTACCGTGGCTCATTTCAAGGGCTTGATGGGTAACACCCTTTCTCTTTTCTCACCTTGTGCTCAAGAGCTGGGAGAGCCGCCGACCCCCCTGGCCCGCCCCAGCTTGAGCCTAAAAGGCTTCTGCAGCAGGGGAACGGGGCGTGGGGCCAATGGCTCAGCTGCCAGCACCGCTGCTAGCCAACGTGGAAGGCTCATCTGTACGGCTGCAGTCAGCTCACAGCTGCCAGCATCTGGGCTGTGTCCTGCCCCACCTTTGTCCTGCCATCAAGGCGGAAGACACAAACCTGAGACACTGACAAGCCCGCCTTGTCCGCCATGTCCCCAGGTGCCACATCCACACATTCCTTAAGTGCCTGCAGGCATGGCAATCGCCCCAATTCCGTGGGCAGCCTGTGCCAGTGCTTGACAACCCTTTCAGAGGAGACCCTTTGCCCTAATACCCAATCTAAAGCACTCCTGGCACAACTTGAGGCCATTTCCTCTTGTCCTGTCCCTTGTTCCCTGCGAGCAGAGCCTGACCTGCATTAGCTCCACCCTCCTGTCTGGGAGTTGCAGGAAGTGAGAAGGTTCCTCTCTGATCCTGCCCTTCTCCAGTGTCAGCCCCTGCAGCTCCCTCAGCCCCTGCTCATCAGACTTCTTCTCCAGCCTCTTGGCCAGCTCCCTTCCCTTCCCTTCCCTTCTCTGCACACACTCCAGCCTCTCAAGGTCATGCTTGAGGGGAGGGGCCCAAAACTCATCCCAAGACTCCAGGAAACTTAGAGCTGCTCCACTGAACTCTCCAAAGAGAGCAAGGGCGAGTGATGCTGACATTTCTCCCGGCTACTCAGGGAATATCTTGCCTGCCTCTTCACGCTGCCTGCCTGCTTTATACCAGAGCCCCTCCATGAAATCTGCCTTGTTGGCCTTCGCCCATGAATACTCAACCCCATCAGCACCAGCATGAAGCTCGAGACAGTTGGAACCCTCCCTTACACAGACACCGACCCCAGCAGCTCTCCTTCCTTGCCTGTCCCTTCTGAAGGCTTTCTAGCCATCGGCTACAGCGCTCCAGTGTGGGACTCATCCCACCATGGCTCTGGCATGGCAACCATGTCCCGCTTTTCCCAACCTGCAACCACTCCCAGCGGCTGCACTTTGTTGTCCATGCTGCATGAAGTGGCGAGGAAGCACTTCAGTTGAGCTCTTGATCTCGCTACCTTTTTGGAGGGGGATGAAAGGAAGAAGAGAAACTTGTCTTGACACACAGACCGCGTGAATGTGCTTGTCGATAGGGCCAGGGACTCACAGCTAGGGAAGGCACAAAAGAAGTTCTCCCTTCTAGAAAATGTTACCGATTGGCACGCACTGTTGCTCAGCCAAGGCCGTGTGAAATTCCTGAACTTAGAGAAGAAGAACAAAGGCTTAAGAGAGTTAAGAATAGTGTTTGGTTCTATATGTGTATCTAAAGAAACCAGAGGGTGCATATTAGAGGGGGCCATAGAGACGGCGATTTGGGAAGTCTGTACCTTCCGAGTACCTCAGGCAACGGGGGAAGGAAGAGGGTGATGCACCTGGAAATTAGGATCAAAAAGGAGGCTGCGCCCCACAGCAATTGGAGACACGCCATGAGAAATGTCCCGTGGCCTCTGCCTTTATTGCAATGAGACGACAGGACTCCTGTGTGTCTTTTCCAGACTAAACCTCGGGTGTTGTGAATTTTTTTCTGCACAGGGAGAGGCCCTAATCCTTTGGGGACCATTCTCAAGCTCTTCTCTGCTTTCTGACCCATCAAGAAGCCCCGGGTCCTTGCTGCTGCACGCATCTCCCACGGCTCTCTGCCGGCTGGCCGCCCAGCGGAGCTGCCAGCTCCGGCTGGCAGGGCCTCAGCGCCCTGTGCCCTGTGCCCTTTGGCCCCGCCGGCCGCACCAGGCCCTGCCTGCTGCCCTGATGGTGGCACTCGTGGCCCCAGTGCTCTCCAAGGGCTTCTCCGGGGGCACCTTCCTGCGGCCTTTCAGTCCCTGCACGAGGCCCAGCCGAGACCTGCAGAGGGGCTGTTCCCAAGGGCCTGGAGGCACAGCCCCAGGGGCAGTGGCTTGCCACTGACAGAGGGTGGGCTTAGGCTGGAGATGTGCAAGAAATTCTGGCCTCGGAGGCTGGCGAGGCCCTGGCCCACGCTGCCCACAGAAGCTGTGGCTGCCCCATGGCTGGCAGTGTTCCAGGCCAGCTTGGACGGGGCTTGGAGCAACCTGGCCTAGTGGGAGGTGTCCCTGCCCTTGGCAGCAGGCTTGCAACAAGACGATTTTCAAGGAGCCTTCCAAGCCAAGGCCTTCTGTGATTCTGTGATCACAGATCACTTGGGGCAGCTGGCCTTCATTTCTGCTTAGAACCACTTCAGCACGGTAAATTGGGCTGAGTTCAAGGACACTGTTCACGAGCCCAGCTTGCCAGCGCCTGAGATTTACCAATGCTCTGGGTCTGGCTGAGATCAATCAAGTCTTGCACGCTCCAGATTCTGGCATATTGTCGTTTCTTGAAGCAAGGACAAAGCAGCTTCTGGCCTTCCACTCCTAAATGCACTAACTGCAGAGCATGAGTAGATGTCCCAGCAGATAGCGACACTATACAAGGCTTGACTTGTGCAAAAAATAATATCATCTAGGTAATCTATCATAGAGATGTAATAAATAGATCTATTTTCTTAAAATCTTTCCAGACATAAATGCACTAAGAGCATTAATATGTGTCACAACAGATAGTGACACTAAATATGTGTTCTATGGTTATTATTTAAAACTGATGACCTACTCAACCCTTTCTAATTATTTTTTCGCATATTTCATCTAGATGTTCATTTTATCATTTTCATTCTATTTTATCATAGAATAAGGATGTATTTGGTATCTTTTCTATTACTTAGATTAGTATATTGCTTTGTTTTATTATACTTTACTATTATATATGATCATTAATAAACTTTAGAGTATACGCTATGTATAAACAATATATATACATCTATGAAATAAAAATCTAGATTCTTATATAGACACAGTTTCAGGCCAGCTCCGACACAAGTCGGACCCAAAGGTGTCCCTTCCGGGGACAAGGAGTGTGGAGCTTTTAAAGGGGTACCCTTCCTTCTCGGACCAGGCTAAAAGAGCAGAGGAGGCTGCTGTTCTGCTAAGTTCTTTATTTCATAGTCTCATAGCTTTCTTGAAGGCCGAGTTCAAAGGGGGTTACATGATAAAGCCAAGCAGCAGCAGCAACAGCAGGCAAAACCCGCTTCTTCTATATCCTCTATATGCTCCATATATGCTTTTTCTTGCAGAAGGGTGGATTATATTTGTTAATTGACCAATAAGATTAACACATGATTCTGGTTTTTCTTTTCTTAACCTATCCTGGTCTAATTCTTACAATCGTAAGTCTTACACAAGTGTTACATAGGTATTACACAGATTTGCGTATACAGTTTCTATCAGTTCTTCTTGTTTATGTGAACACTCCATCTAAAAAATGTGAACAGTATAATTCTATCTATATTTTGTCGAAAGGAAAGAATTCCGTGAAAAGGTAACCCTGCTGCAGCAAGCACTGTGTTTAAGGTCTCTGCGACAGCTTTTAAATTCTTAAGGCACTTAGCATATATTTCTACTAAAAGTTAAAAAATCTATCTTTCTATTTCACTTTGCTGTGGCTTCTTGCATCACAGCTTGTGCAAACCTTTTAATTCAACCCCTATGCTTTGGCTTCCCTCTGGGCCTGAGTCCAGAGGAGCTTTCACTCCAACAAAGGAGAGAACCGTCCATTGGCTGATGGCGGGCAAGCGGCGCTGATTGTTCCTCTTGGTCTTTTGTTGCCTGTTTCTGTTTCCTTTTTCTGTCCCACATTCCTGCTTCTTTCCTCCTTTAAGTTTTGGCCCTTGCCAAAGGCCGGGAACAACTGCACGTTACAGCTGGGCTTTGGTGGCTTTGGCCACCAAAAAGGCCACCAAAAAAACAGAGGCAGGCGCTCTGTTTGTGCGTGTCCTCAGGAGTGGCAAAGGTCATATGCAAGTAGGGCTTAGTGCAGATCTGGGTGACTTGTTTTGGAGATGGAAATGATACGAGGAGGTAGAATCAACCCTGCTGTGGCCCTGCACCTGCTGAGGCGGCAGGAGAGGCCGTGGGACCTGGGCCAGAGTCTTTGCACGCATCCTCTTCTCCTTGAAGGACCAGATTTGTACGACAGCTTGTTCTGCGCAGTGAAGGGCAGTGAGGCCGATGGCGCTAGAGAGGTGCAGGTGCTCTTCTGGGCCTCAGGGAAACAACATGGGGCCGAGAGGCCTCTGCTTCACTGCAGACGTCATTCTGTGCTTAGGCCTTGCTGCAGCCAGGGGCAAGAGAGCTGAGAGGCCCCGCTGATGTTTTTCTCAAGCAGCCCCTTCAATTCTTTGCTGACTTCAAGCAGCTGTGCAGCACATCTGGCATTCAGCGCAGTGAGCGAGCACTGCAGCACGTTGCCCAGAGGTTGTGGAGTCTCCCTGAGCGCAGATAGTCAAGAACCATCTGAAGGCAACCCTTTGCAAGGCGCAGCGGGAAGACCCTGCTGGAGCAGCCCTGGCCAAGATGATCCCACCGGTGCTCCTTCCAAACGTTAACTCTTCTGGGATTTGGAGATCCGCATCTTTGCACAAGGTGAAGCTCTCAGAGGGAAAGTGGAGTCCAAGAAAGAGTTGGGGGCAGCCACAAGGCCTGGTGCTAATGGGAGTCTCTCTCACAAGGCCCCTGGCCACGGCCTCTTCAGCTCCATCAGCTTTGACTCCCCGAAAGTTCTTTTGCTCTAGAGGAAAGGTGTGGCAGCAATTCCCACTGCCTCTTGAGCAGTGCCCTCTCCACATTCTGCACGCTCAGGTCTGCGTCAGCTGCAGCCCAGGGAGCAGATTCTGCCCACAGAGCCCAGAGAACACAAAAGGGAATCGGAGTATTTCCTCTTGCGTGGTCCCCGATCTGGGTAGCCAACCTGGTCATCAGTGCATGCGGTGCTGAGGAGACTGCTGAGATGACACCGCTGCTGCTGCTGCTTCTGCTGGCAGAGTGCTGCTGCACAGCGTTTTCCCTTCCCTCTCTGTGTCCCACATTGTTCCCTCTTTTCCCCTGTACAATGAGGGGCTTCTCTGCGGCCAGCTGCCGGCCCCACAAGCACAGCTCTAAGGTGGAGAAGCTCTTTCAGTGCTCATCGTTCAGGGTTCGTGTGAACCGCTTTCGCAGGTCCACGTACTCACTCATCGCCTGGGAGTGGGCAACGGGATCCATCACCAGGTGGTGGAAGAGATTGCACGTCTCGGCCATTTGCACCTCTGGGGGAACCCTGATCTCCCCAGGAAGGCTCCGGTTGCCCACGATGAAGTGGTTGAGGCATCTCACTTGCACGCAGAAGCGCAGGCCCTCGCTGATATCCACCAGTCGCCTGACAAAATCTCTCCTGCGCCACCGTGACACGGGGATGATGGACAGGAGGTGCATGACAATGGTCTTGATGGTGTAGGTGGAAAAGCCGGAGCCCAGCTGCGGACAGCTGAAGAACTGCAGGCATTTGAGGTGCAAGCTGTCAGGGGGGGCCCGCCTGGCGATGCACTTGAAGAACTTCATCTCTGCCACGGCGTAGCTCTCCGGCCATGTTGTGCTTGGCGTGCAGGCCTCCCTAGACTGGCTGCTCACAAAGATGTCTGAGTCGCCTTGCCGCACCCCAAACAGCACCTCAATGCGGAAGCTTGCTGCGCCGTTGCTCACCTGGAATTGGCAGGAGCGTCTGGAGGGCAGCAGCACTAAATGCCAATTGTGGGACTGAGGCAAAGCCGGCCAGATTGCTCTCACCAGTTGGTAGAACCAGCGGGCAGTTTTCTGCACGTCGAGGTAGGAGCCGGTGCACAGGGTGTGTAGGAGGCTGGCATCCTGATTGCTCCTCAGCACCTCCTGGGGCTGGTGCAGGAAGCACAGCATGTTCTCCCCCTGCTGCTCCCTGCTGCAGGTGCACTCCAGCTGCACGCGGACGCGGAAGTTCCTCCCGCGCCTCTGCCCCGCAGTGTCCAGCTCCAGCTGGAAGGAGTGGCCTCGGGGAGGATTCATGGCTACCAGCACACGGTACACAACATCCTGCTCACGGAGACTCCAACCTTCGAAGGCACTGCCCACCCCGATGGCTCGTTGCAGCACCGGGTAGAAACTGTTGCACAAGACGTGGCCAAAGTAAATGGCAAAATTGTCCATCAGGTCAGTTGTCCACTCACAGCCTTCCTGCAGGTCCTGTACAGGCCACTGGATGTGCTCCATTGCAATCCTTCCTATGTTATCTTCGCCCTCGTGCTCTTCTTCTTGGACTCCATTGGCAGCATCATTGTTGTTTCCTGCATTTGCAGCCTCACGGACAACTTCATTTCCAACATCGTCTTCTTCATTTGCAGCAACATTGCCGACTTCCTGTACATTGCCATCATCATTGTTGACTTCCTCGCGGTTGGCAGCATTGGCTTCTTCTTCTTCTTCATTTCCAACATCTTCTTCTTGGTTTGCAGCCGCATTTCTGACTTCCTCTTCATCGGCACCATCGTTTTCTTCTTCACGCTCCTCTCTCCTCAGGCTCCTTTTCCTCCAGATAAACTCTAGGGCCAAGAGAAGGAGCAGGAGCCCAGCAAAATCCCAGACCTGCCAGTGCTGCAAGGCAGACCACGGCAGGTCTCCCCAGGCCCCTCCACTCTGCCTCAGCATAAGCTGCTCCACCTCCCGCTCCAGAAGAATCCTCTCCACTTCCTGGTGCATCGCATGCACCTCCATGCTCAGACGCCTGGCCTCATGCAAAGCATCTCCCGCGGGCTGCGGGTACGGGATAAGGCTTTGCAAGAGCAAGAGCCAGAATAGCCAGTGACCCATGGTCTGCAGGAGGATGGAGAGAAGGCCTTGAGTGGGGCGGGGAGGGAGGCAGCTGCCACTGGGGGCAGCAGGGACGGCAATCACAGGCATCTGGGGCCGGGAAGGACAGGGCCCCAGACAGCTGGCAGGCAGCAAGGCCTGTCCCGCTGCCCCAGCAGCAGCAGCAGCGGCACCGTGCCCTGCCCAAGGCTCTCCCATATGAGGGGCTGTCCCTGCATGCGGGGGGACAAGCCAGCCTCGGGTGCAGCGTTTCCGCCCCGGCCCTCGTCCCCAGCCCAGCCTCCCCGCCACGTGTGCACTCACCGCTTGCCCAAGCAATACAGGGCCAGCGTTACCTGCTGGGGCCTTTTAGAGCTGCCCCCATTGTGACACGTCGCCCGGCATGTCACAGGGGTCACAGCACAGCACAGCCAGGCCAGCACCACCCTTTGTCCCCAGCCCAGCTCAGGCGCTCAGAGTGGCCCTGGTGTACTGGTTAAGGCTGCTTTGGAGTGAATCTTCTGGGAAGAACTCCCCTTGCTCTTCCTTTGGTCTTTCTTATCAGCTGCTCCCCACTGGCAATCTCCTAGATATCCATGCTGGAAGGCACCCTTGACTCCACACTGCTTGAGCTACACTTGAAGCTCTGAGTGGTCGAGGCTGAAAAAGACCCTGAAGATCACACAGTCCAACCGCAAACTTAACACTGCCTACTCCACTGATCAGCCAGCTCCCCAAATGCCACATGCACGTGACTTTTAAACCTTGCTGAGGGTGCTGACGCCGCCATTTCTGCTAGGCAGCCTGTTCCCAAGCTTGAGGTGCTCTTTATTGAGGGAATAGTTCCTGGAGATCCAATCTAAAGCTCCCGTGGCACAACTTGAGCTCATTTCCTCTGGTCCAAATACGCTTTGTTGCCCGGGCTAATAGAAGGGAGGTTGCAGCTGGCTACAAGCTCCCTTCAGGGACCATCTGCACCGTGTCAGGAGCTTGCGCTGTGAAACCAGCTCCTCCCAGAAGAGAGAAAGGTGATGCTTTTGCTCTGTCGTTCCCGTCATCCAGTGGCAGCAAATGGCTTGTCGGTGGGCAGAAGAGTTTTGGGCTGCCAGGAAGCGTTTCCATGTTGACGCAGTCCTCGCCTTAATTGTGTCTGCCCTCGTGGGGGAGACTTTTTAGAGCCTTTGCCAGGAGTCAGAGACAAACAGGACCTTTGGCTTTCTCAGCCTTCAGATAGTTGTTTATTAAGTCTTATCAGGAAAGTACAAGCCACTGACGTGACCCAGACATAGCATGAAGCAGAGAATGCAGCAAAAGCCAAATTATCAAGATTTCGCAGCCCGTTGAAAGGTAAATTACCCAATGAAAACTTACAACGCAAGGTCTTTTCACTTCTCTACCACTGTCTAATAAATCACCTAGTCATGCTGGCAGGAACTGAGGAATTCCCTGTCAAATCATCCCAGACCACTTCTGCCGCAGAATATGGAGTAGATGGAGAAGAAGAAGAAGGTCTGGAGAACAATAACAATCCTCCATGTGGATGTTTTCTGCTTTTATCTACTTCCTATACTAATAACCGCAAAACCTCTAAATTTTTCACCCTGTGACAATCTTACATAGTATTCTGTCACCTAATTCACACCATTGTAGATTCTAATTCTTCCCAGAGGCTAGGCAATTTTCTCCATGGCCGAAGGTCAAAGACAATGTTGTCCACGGGGGTAGAACCCTTCAAAAGAGGCAGAGAAGTATTCTCTGTATTCTGGCTTCCCACACCATGTGGGGAGAAGCTTTCTGCCAAATCCATCAAGCAAGGCAATCCGTGCCCTTCCAAGCAGAAGGAAAAATGGGAATTTGCCTTGAAGAAAATGTCAGGGTTTGGAGTGCAAGTCAGTGCTGGAATGTGCCAGCATGTCCGTGTGGACTTTGCTAAGCTGCAAGGCCAGGCTGTGAAGACGGGATCCCTGCAGCCAAGAAATGCCCTCTTGCTCTGGGGCCTTCCATGGCACCAGCAGCACAAGGGAGAGCCCTTCCTTGGCCTTTGCCTTCAGCAAGGCCCCACTTTGGGCAAAGCCTGAATTCCCTAAGGAAGCAGCTCCCATTTCCACTGCCCGCCCTGAAGGATGCCAGAGGACACACAAGCTCAGCAAGGTGCTAATGCAATACAGCTTGGGCTGCAGCTTTCTGCCCTTGTATCTCTGGAGCCTTGCAGGGGAAGGCTGCGTGCCTTGGTGCGACTTTCAGCAGCTCTCCTTGCTGACAGCAACTGGGCAGCCCAAGGCTCTTTGCTCTCTGCCCAGGCAAGAGCAGAAAGAAGCCTTCCTCTGCCTTTGTAGGCCCCCGAGACGAGCAAGGACAATGAGTGTGCAGAGAAGAGGCCAGCAGCACTGCACAGCAGCTTCTCTCCTAAATGGCAGCAAACTCAAAGACTCATGCTATGCTTTGGGGTTTGGCTTGTGTTTTGTTTGGAGCTTTCCCCCCCCAGGAAAACCTGTGGCATTTGCCAAGTTGCCCACGTGCATTTGAGTGGTGCGCTCTGGCTGCTGCCTAGATGGCTCTCCAAATGGTGCCTTTGGCCCTCTCTTTCCTCTGTTACCGTGGCTCATTTCAAGGGCTTGATGGGTAACACCCTTTCTCTTTTCTCACCTTGTGCTCAAGAGCTGGGAGAGCCGCCGACCCCCCTGGCCCGCCCCAGCTTGAGCCTAAAAGGCTTCTGCAGCAGGGGAACGGGGCGTGGGGCCAATGGCTCAGCTGCCAGCACCGCTGCTAGCCAACGTGGAAGGCTCATCTGTACGGCTGCAGTCAGCTCACAGCTGCCAGCATCTGGGCTGTGTCCTGCCCCACCTTTGTCCTGCCATCAAGGCGGAGGACACAAACCTGAGACACTGACAAGCCCGCCTTGTCCGCCATGTCCCCAGGTGCCACATCCACACATTCCTTAAGTGCCTGCAGGCATGGCAATCGCCCCAATTCCGTGGGCAGCCTGTGCCAGTGCTTGACAACCCTTTCAGAGGAGACCCTTTGCCCTAATACCCAATCTAAAGCACTCCTGGCACAACTTGAGGCCATTTCCTCTTGTCCTGTCCCTTGTTCCCTGCGAGCAGAGCCTGACCTGCATTAGCTCCACCCTCCTGTCTGGGAGTTGCAGGAAGTGAGAAGGTTCCTCTCTGATCCTGCCCTTCTCCAGTGTCAGCCCCTGCAGCTCCCTCAGCCCCTGCTCATCAGACTTCTTCTCCAGCCTCTTGGCCAGCTCCCTTCCCTTCCCTTCCCTTCTCTGCACACACTCCAGCCTCTCAAGGTCATGCTTGAGGGGAGGGGCCCAAAACTCATCCCAAGACTCCAGGAAACTTAGAGCTGCTCCACTGAACTCTCCAAAGAGAGCAAGGGCGAGTGATGCTGACATTTCTCCCGGCTACTCAGGGAATATCTTGCCTGCCTCTTCACGCTGCCTGCCTGCTTTATACCAGAGCCCCTCCACGAAATCTGCCTTGTTGGCCTTCGCCCATGAATACTCAACCCCATCAGCACCAGCATGAAGCTCGAGACAGTTGGAACCCTCCCTTACACAGACACCGACCCCAGCAGCTCTCCTTCCTTGCCTGTCCCTTCTGAAGGCTTTCTAGCCATCGGCTACAGCGCTCCAGTGTGGGACTCATCCCACCATGGCTCTGGCATGGCAACCATGTCCCGCTTTTCCCAACCTGCAACCATTCCCAGCGGCTGCACTTTGTTGTCCATGCTGCATGAAGTGGCGAGGAAGCACTTCAGTTGAGCTCTTGATCTCGCTACCTTTTTGGAGGGGGATGAAAGGAAGAAGAGAAACTTGTCTTGACACACAGACCGCGTGAATGTGCTTGTCGATAGGGCCAGGGACTCACAGCTAGGGAAGGCACAAAAGAAGTTCTCCCTTCTAGAAAATGTTACCGATTGGCACGCACTGTTGCTCAGCCAAGGCCGTGTGAAATTCCTGAACTTAGAGAAGAAGAACAAAGGCTTAAGAGAGTTAAGAATAGTGTTTGGTTCTATATGTGTATCTAAAGAAACCAGAGGGTGCATATTAGAGGGGGCCATAGAGACGGCGATTTGGGAAGTCTGTACCTTCCGAGTACCTCAGGCAACGGGGGAAGGAAGAGGGTGATGCACCTGGAAATTAGGATCAAAAAGGAGGCTGCGCCCCACAGCAATTGGAGACACGCCATGAGAAATGTCCCGTGGCCTCTGCCTTTATTGCAATGAGACGACAGGACTCCTGTGTGTCTTTTCCAGACTAAACCTCGGGTGTTGTGAATTTTTTTCTGCACAGGGAGAGGCCCTAATCCTTTGGGGACCATTCTCAAGCTCTTCTCTGCTTTCTGACCCATCAAGAAGCCCCGGGTCCTTGCTGCTGCACGCATCTCCCACGGCTCTCTGCCGGCTGGCCGCCCAGCGGAGCTGCCAGCTCCGGCTGGCAGGGCCTCAGCGCCCTGTGCCCTGTGCCCTTTGGCCCCGCCGGCCGCACCAGGCCCTGCCTGCTGCCCTGATGGTGGCACTCGTGGCCCCAGTGCTCTCCAAGGGCTTCTCCGGGGGCACCTTCCTGCGGCCTTTCAGTCCCTGCACGAGGCCCAGCCGAGACCTGCAGAGGGGCTGTTCCCAAGGGCCTGGAGGCACAGCCCCAGGGGCAGTGGCTTGCCACTGACAGAGAGTGGGCTTAGGCTGGAGATGTGCAAGAAATTCTGGCCTCGGAGGCTGGCGAGGCCCTGGCCCACGCTGCCCACAGAAGCTGTGGCTGCCCCATGGCTGGCAGTGTTCCAGGCCAGCTTGGACGGGGCTTGGAGCAACCTGGCCTAGTGGGAGGTGTCCCTGCCCTTGGCAGCAGGCTTGCAACAAGACGATTTTCAAGGAGCCTTCCAAGCCAAGGCCTTCTGTGATTCTGTGATCACAGATCACTTGGGGCAGCTGGCCTTCATTTCTGCTTAGAACCACTTCAGCACGGTAAATTGGGCTGAGTTCAAGGACACTGTTCACGAGCCCAGCTTGCCAGCGCCTGAGATTTACCAATGCTCTGGGTCTGGCTGAGATCAATCAAGTCTTGCACGCTCCAGATTCTGGAATATTGTCGTTTCTTGAAGCAAGGACAAAGCAGCTTCTGGCCTTCCACTCCTAAATGCACTAACTGCAGAGCATGAGTAGATGTCCCAGCAGATAGCGACACTATACAAGGCTTGACTTGTGCAAAAAATAATATCATCTAGGTAATCTATCATAGAGATGTAATAAATAGATCTATTTTCTTAAAATCTTTCCAGACATAAATGCACTAAGAGCATTAATATGTGTCACAACAGATAGTGACACTAAATATGTGTTCTATGGTTATTATTTAAAACTGATGACCTACTCAACCCTTTCTAATTATTTTTTCGCATATTTCATCTAGATGATCATTTTATCATTTTCATTCTATTTTATCATAGAATAAGGATGTATTTGGTATCTTTTCTATTACTTAGATTAGTATATTGCTTTGTTTTATTATACTTTACTATTATATATGATCATTAATAAACTTTAGAGTATACGCTATGTATAAACAATATATATACATCTATGAAATAAAAATCTAGATTCTTATATAGACACAGTTTCAGGCCAGCTCCGACACAAGTCGGACCCAAAGGTGTCCCTTCCGGGGACAAGGAGTGTGGAGCTTTTAAAGGGGTACCCTTCCTTCTCGGACCAGGCTAAAAGAGCAGAGGAGGCTGCTGTTCTGCTAAGTTCTTTATTTCATAGTCTCATAGCTTTCTTGAAGGCCGAGTTCAAAGGGGGTTACATGATAAAGCCAAGCAGCAGCAGCAACAGCAGGCAAAACCCGCTTCTTCTATATCCTCTATATGCTCCATATATGCTTTTTCTTGCAGAAGGGTGGATTATATTTGTTAATTGACCAATAAGATTAACACATGATTCTGGTTTTTCTTTTCTTAACCTATCCTGGTCTAATTCTTACAATCGTAAGTCTTACACAAGTGTTACATAGGTATTACACAGATTTGCGTATACAGTTTCTATCAGTTCTTCTTGTTTATGTGAACACTCCATCTAAAAAATGTGAACAGTATAATTCTATCTATATTTTGTCGAAAGGAAAGAATTCCGTGAAAAGGTAACCCTGCTGCAGCAAGCACTGTGTTTAAGGTCTCTGTGACAGCTTTTTAATTCTTAAGGCACTTAGCATATATTTCTACTAAAAGTTAAAAAATCTATCTTTCTATTTCACTTTGCTGTGGCTTCTTGCATCACAGCTTGTGCAAACCTTTTAATTCAACCCCTATGCTTTGGCTTCCCTCTGGGCCTGAGTCCAGAGGAGCTTTCACTCCAACAAAGGAGAGAACCGTCCATTGGCTGATGGCGGGCAAGCGGCGCTGATTGTTCCTCTTGGTCTTTTGTTGCCTGTTTCTGTTTCCTTTTTCTGTCCCACATTCCTGCTTCTTTCCTCCTTTAAGTTTTGGCCCTTGCCAAAGGCCGGGAACAACTGCACGTTACAGCTGGGCTTTGGTGGCTTTGGCCACCAAAAAGGCCACCAAAAAAACAGAGGCAGGCGCTCTGTTTGTGCGTGTCCTCAGGAGTGGCAAAGGTCATATGCAAGTAGGGCTTAGTGCAGATCTGGGTGACTTGTTTTGGAGATGGAAATGATACGAGGAGGTAGAATCAACCCTGCTGTGGCCCTGCACCTGCTGAGGCGGCAGGAGAGGCCGTGGGACCTGGGCCAGAGTCTTTGCACGCATCCTCTTCTCCTTGAAGGACCAGATTTGTACGACAGCTTGTTCTGCGCAGTGAAGGGCAGTGAGGCCGATGGCGCTAGAGAGGTGCAGGTGCTCTTCTGGGCCTCAGGGAAACAACATGGGGCCGAGAGGCCTCTGCTTCACTGCAGACGTCATTCTGTGCTTAGGCCTTGCTGCAGCCAGGGGCAAGAGAGCTGAGAGGCCCCGCTGATGTTTTTCTCAAGCAGCCCCTTCAATTCTTTGCTGACTTCAAGCAGCTGTGCAGCACATCTGGCATTCAGCGCAGTGAGCGAGCACTGCAGCACGTTGCCCAGAGGTTGTGGAGTCTCCCTGAGCGCAGATAGTCAAGAACCATCTGAAGGCAACCCTTTGCAAGGCGCAGCGGGAAGACCCTGCTGGAGCAGCCCTGGCCAAGATGATCCCACCGGTGCTCCTTCCAAACGTTAACTCTTCTGGGATTTGGAGATCCGCATCTTTGCACAAGGTGAAGCTCTCAGAGGGAAAGTGGAGTCCAAGAAAGAGTTGGGGGCAGCCACAAGGCCTGGTGCTAATGGGAGTCTCTCTCACAAGGCCCCTGGCCACGGCCTCTTCAGCTCCATCAGCTTTGCCTCCCCGAAAGTTCTTTTGCTCTAGAGGAAAGGTGTGGCAGCAATTCCCACTGCCTCTTGAGCAGTGCCCTCTCCACATTCTGCACGCTCAGGTCTGCGTCAGCTGCAGCCCAGGGAGCAGATTCTGCCCACAGAGCCCAGAGAACACAAAAGGGAATCGGAGTATTTCCTCTTGCGTGGTCCCCGATCTGGGTAGCCAACCTGGTCATCAGTGCATGCGGTGCTGAGGAGACTGCTGAGATGACACCGCTGCTGCTGCTGCTTCTGCTGGCAGAGTGCTGCTGCACAGCGTTTTCCCTTCCCTCTCTGTGTCCCACATTGTTCCCTCTTTTCCCCTGTACAATGAGGGGCTTCTCTGCGGCCAGCTGCCGGCCCCACAAGCACAGCTCTAAGGTGGAGAAGCTCTTTCAGTGCTCATCGTTCAGGGTTCGTGTGAACCGCTTTCGCAGGTCCACGTACTCACTCATCGCCTGGGAGTGGGCAACGGGATCCATCACCAGGTGGTGGAAGAGATTGCACGTCTCGGCCATTTGCACCTCTGGGGGAACCCTGATCTCCCCAGGAAGGCTCCGGTTGCCCACGATGAAGTGGTTGAGGCATCTCACTTGCACGCAGAAGCGCAGGCCCTCGCTGATATCCACCAGTCGCCTGACAAAATCTCTCCTGCGCCACCGTGACACGGGGATGATGGACAGGAGGTGCATGACAATGGTCTTGATGGTGTAGGTGGAAAAGCCGGAGCCCAGCTGCGGACAGCTGAAGAACTGCAGGCATTTGAGGTGCAAGCTGTCAGGGGGGGCCCGCCTGGCGATGCACTTGAAGAACTTCATCTCTGCCACGGCGTAGCTCTCCGGCCATGTTGTGCTTGGCGTGCAGGCCTCCCTAGACTGGCTGCTCACAAAGATGTCTGAGTCGCCTTGCCGCACCCCAAACAGCACCTCAATGCGGAAGCTTGCTGCGCCGTTGCTCACCTGGAATTGGCAGGAGCGTCTGGAGGGCAGCAGCACTAAATGCCAATTGTGGGACTGAGGCAAAGCCGGCCAGATTGCTCTCACCAGTTGGTAGAACCAGCGGGCAGTTTTCCGCACGTCGAGGTAGGAGCCGGTGCACAGGGTGTGTAGGAGGCTGGCATCCTGATTGCTCCTCAGCACCTCCTGGGGCTGGTGCAGGAAGCACAGCATGTTCTCCCCCTGCTGCTCCCTGCTGCAGGTGCACTCCAGCTGCACGCGGACGCGGAAGTTCCTCCCGCGCCTCTGCCCCGCAGTGTCCAGCTCCAGCTGGAAGGAGTGGCCTCGGGGAGGATTCATGGCTACCAGCACACGGTACACAACATCCTGCTCACGGAGACTCCAACCTTCGAAGGCACTGCCCACCCCGATGGCTCGTTGCAGCACCGGGTAGAAACTGTTGCACAAGACGTGGCCAAAGTAAATGGCAAAATTGTCCATCAGGTCAGTTGTCCACTCACAGCCTTCCTGCAGGTCCTGTACAGGCCACTGGATGCGCTCCATTGCAATCCTTCCTATGTTATCTTCGCCCTCGTGCTCTTCTTCTTGGACTCCATTGGCAGCATCATTGTTGTTTTCTGCATTTGCAGCCTCACGGACAACTTCATTTCCAACATCGTCTTCTTCATTTGCAGCAACATTGCCGACTTCCTGTACATTGCCATCATCATTGTTGACTTCCTCGCGGTTGGCAGCATTGGCTTCTTCTTCTTCTTCATTTCCAACATCTTCTTCTTGGTTTGCAGCCGCATTTCTGACTTCCTCTTCATCGGCACCATCGTTTTCTTCTTCACGCTCCTCTCTCCTCAGGCTCCTTTTCCTCCAGATAAACTCTAGGGCCAAGAGAAGGAGCAGGAGCCCAGCAAAATCCCAGACCTGCCAGTGCTGCAAGGCAGACCACGGCAGGTCTCCCCAGGCCCCTCCACTCTGCCTCAGCATAAGCTGCTCCACCTCCCGCTCCAGAAGAATCCTCTCCACTTCCTGGTGCATCGCATGCACCTCCATGCTCAGACGCCTGGCCTCATGCAAAGCATCTCCCGCGGGCTGCGGGTACGGGATAAGGCTTTGCAAGAGCAAGAGCCAGAATAGCCAGTGACCCATGGTCTGCAGGAGGATGGAGAGAAGGCCTTGAGTGGGGCGGGGAGGGAGGCAGCTGCCACTGGGGGCAGCAGGGACGGCAATCACAGGCATCTGGGGCCGGGAAGGACAGGGCCCCAGACAGCTGGCAGGCAGCAAGGCCTGTCCCGCTGCCCCAGCAGCAGCAGCAGCGGCACCGTGCCCTGCCCAAGGCTCTCCCATATGAGGGGCTGTCCCTGCATGCGGGGGGACAAGCCAGCCTCGGGTGCAGCGTTTCCGCCCTGGCCCTCGTCCCCAGCCCAGCCTCCCCGCCACGTGTGCACTCACCGCTTGCCCAAGCAATACAGGGCCAGCGTTACCTGCTGGGGCCTTTTAGAGCTGCCCCCATTGTGACACGTCGCCCGGCATGTCACAGGGGTCACAGCACAGCACAGCCAGGCCAGCACCACCCTTTGTCCCCAGCCCAGCTCAGGCGCTCAGAGTGGCCCTGGTGTACTGGTTAAGGCTGCTTTGGAGTGAATCTTCTTGGAAGAACTCCCCTTGCTCTTCCTTTGGTCTTTCTTATCAGCTGCTCCCCACTGGCAATCTCCTAGATATCCATGCTGGAAGGCACCCTTGACTCCACACTGCTTGAGCTACACTTGAAGCTCTGAGTGGTCGAGGTTGAAAAAGACCCTGAAGATCACACAGTCCAACCGCAAACTTAACACTGCCTACTCCACTGATCAGCCAGCTCCCCAAATGCCACATGCACGTGACTTTTAAACCTTGCTGAGGGTGCTGACGCCGCCATTTCTGCTAGGCAGCCTGTTCCCAAGCTTGAGGTGCTCTTTATTGAGGGAATAGTTCCTGGAGATCCAATCTAAAGCTCCCGTGGCACAACTTGAGCTCATTTCCTCTGGTCCAAATACGCTTTGTTGCCCGGGCTAATAGAAGGGAGGTTGCAGCTGGCTACAAGCTCCCTTCAGGGACCATCTGCACCGTGTCAGGAGCTTGCGCTGTGAAACCAGCTCCTCCCAGAAGAGAGAAAGGTGATGCTTTTGCTCTGTCGTTCCCGTCATCCAGTGGCAGCAAATGGCTTGTCGGTGGGCAGAAGAGTTTTGGGCTGCCAGGAAGCGTTTCCATGTTGACGCAGTCCTCGCCTTAATTGTGTCTGCCCTCGTGGGGGAGACTTTTTAGAGCCTTTGCCAGGAGTCAGAGACAAACAGGACCTTTGGCTTTCTCAGCCTTCAGATAGTTGTTTATTAAGTCTTATCAGGAAAGTACAAGCCACTGACGTGACCCAGACATAGCATGAAGCAGAGAATGCAGCAAAAGCCGAATTATCAAGATTTTGCAGCCCGTTGAAAGGTAAATTACCCAATGAAAACTTACAACGCAAGGTCTTTTCACTTCTCTACCACTGTCTAATAAATCACCTAGTCATGCTGGCAGGAACTGAGGAATTCCCTGTCAAATCATCCCAGACCACTTCTGCCGCAGAATATGGAGTAGATGGAGAAGAAGAAGAAGGTCTGGAGAACAATAACAATCCTCCATGTGGATGTTTTCTGCTTTTATCTACTTCCTAAACTAATAACCGCAAAACCTCTAAATTTTTCACCCTGTGACAATCTTACATAGTATTCTGTCACCTAATTCACACCATTGTAGATTCTAATTCTTCCCAGAGGCTAGGCAATTTTCTCCATGGCCGAAGGTCAAAGACAATGTTGTCCACGGGGGTAGAACCCTTCAAAAGAGGCAGAGAAGTATTCTCTGTATTCTGGCTTCCCACACCATGTGGGGAGAAGCTTTCTGCCAAATCCATCAAGCAAGGCAATCCGTGCCCTTCCAAGCAGAAGGAAAAATGGGAATTTGCCTTGAAGAAAATGTCAGGGTTTGGAGTGCAAGTCAGTGCTGGAATGTGCCAGCATGTCCGTGTGGACTTTGCTAAGCTGCAAGGCCAGGCTGTGAAGACGGGATCCCTGCAGCCAAGAAATGCCCTCTTGCTCTGGGGCCTTCCATGGCACCAGCAGCACAAGGGAGAGCCCTTCCTTGGCCTTTGCCTTCAGCAAGGCCCCACTTTGGGCAAAGCCTGAATTCCCTAAGGAAGCAGCTCCCATTTCCACTGCCCGCCCTGAAGGATGCCAGAGGACACACAAGCTCAGCAAGGTGCTAATGCAATACAGCTTGGGCTGCAGCTTTCTGCCCTTGTATCTCTGGAGCCTTGCAGGGGAAGGCTGCGTGCCTTGGTGCGACTTTCAGCAGCTCTCCTTGCTGAC
Source organism: Corvus hawaiiensis (assembly GCF_020740725.1). Lineage (NCBI taxonomy): Eukaryota > Metazoa > Chordata > Aves > Passeriformes > Corvidae > Corvus > Corvus hawaiiensis. The sequence continues at coordinate 4,824,325 of NW_025963366.1, forward strand.
AGCAACTGGGCAGCCCAAGGCTCTTTGCTCTCTGCCCAGGCAAGAGCAGAAAGAAGCCTTCCTCTGCCTTTGTAGGCCCCCGAGACGAGCAAGGACAATGAGTGTGCAGAGAAGAGGCCAGCAGCACTGCACAGCAGCTTCTCTCCTAAATGGCAGCAAACTCAAAGACTCATGCTATGCTTTGGGGTTTGGCTTGTGTTTTGTTTGGAGCTTTCCCCCCCCAGGAAAACCTGTGGCATTTGCCAAGTTGCCCACGTGCATTTGAGTGGTGCGCTCTGGCTGCTGCCTAGATGGCTCTCCAAATGGTGCCTTTGGCCCTCTCTTTCCTCTGTTACCGTGGCTCATTTCAAGGGCTTGATGGGTAACACCCTTTCTCTTTTCTCACCTTGTGCTCAAGAGCTGGGAGAGCCGCCGACCCCCCTGGCCCGCCCCAGCTTGAGCCTAAAAGGCTTCTGCAGCAGGGGAACGGGGCGTGGGGCCAATGGCTCAGCTGCCAGCACCGCTGCTAGCCAACGTGGAAGGCTCATCTGTACGGCTGCAGTCAGCTCACAGCTGCCAGCATCTGGGCTGTGTCCTGCCCCACCTTTGTCCTGCCATCAAGGCGGAGGACACAAACCTGAGACACTGACAAGCCCGCCTTGTCCGCCATGTCCCCAGGTGCCACATCCACACATTCCTTAAGTGCCTGCAGGCATGGCAATCGCCCCAATTCCGTGGGCAGCCTGTGCCAGTGCTTGACAACCCTTTCAGAGGAGACCCTTTGCCCTAATACCCAATCTAAAGCACTCCTGGCACAACTTGAGGCCATTTCCTCTTGTCCTGTCCCTTGTTCCCTGCGAGCAGAGCCTGACCTGCATTAGCTCCACCCTCCTGTCTGGGAGTTGCAGGAAGTGAGAAGGTTCCTCTCTGATCCTGCTCTTCTCCAGTGTCAGCCCCTGCAGCTCCCTCAGCCCCTGCTCATCAGACTTCTTCTCCAGCCTCTTGGCCAGCTCCCTTCCCTTCCCTTCCCTTCCCTTCCCTTCTCTGCACACACTCCAGCCTCTCAAGGTCATGCTTGAGGGGAGGGGCCCAAAACTCATCCCAAGACTCCAGGAAACTTAGAGCTGCTCCACTGAACTCTCCAAAGAGAGCAAGGGCGAGTGATGCTGACATTTCTCCCGGCTACTCAGGGAATATCTTGCCTGCCTCTTCACGCTGCCTGTCTGCTTTATACCAGAGCCCCTCCATGAAATCTGCCTTGTTGGCCTTCGCCCATGAATACTCAACCCCATCAGCACCAGCATGAAGCTCGAGACAGTTGGAACCCTCCCTTACACAGACACCGACCCCAGCAGCTCTCCTTCCTTGCCTGTCCCTTCTGAAGGCTTTCTAGCCATCGGCTACAGCGCTCCAGTGTGGGACTCATCCCACCATGGCTCTGGCATGGCAACCATGTCCCGCTTTTCCCAACCTGCAACCATTCCCAGCGGCTGCACTTTGTTGTCCATGCTGCATGAAGTGGCGAGGAAGCACTTCAGTTGAGCTCTTGATCTCGCTACCTTTTTGGAGGGGGATGAAAGGAAGAAGAGAAGCTTGTCTTGACACACAGACCGCATGAATGTGCTTGTCGATAGGGCCAGGGACTCACAGCTAGGGAAGGCACAAAAGAAGTTCTCCCTTCTAGAAAATGTTACTGACTGGCACGCACTGTTGCTCAGCCAAGGCCGTGTGAAATTCCTGAACTTAGAGAAGAAGAACAAAGGCTTAAGAGAGTTAAGAATAGTGTTTGGTTCTATATGTGTATCTAAAGAAACCAGAGGGTGCATATTAGAGGGGGCCATAGAGACGGCGATTTGGGAAGTCTGTACCTTCCGAGTACCTCAGGCAACGGGGGAAGGAAGAGGGTGATGCACCTGGAAATTAGGATCAAAAAGGAGGCTGCGCCCCACAGCAATTGGAGACACGCCATGAGAAATGTCCCATGGCCTCTGCCTTTATTGCAATGAGACGACAGGACTCCTGTGTGTCTTTTCCAGACTAAACCTCGGGTGTTGTGAATTCTTTTCTGCACAGGGAGAGGCCCTAATCCTTTGGGGACCATTCTCAAGCTCTTCTCTGCTTTCTGACCCATCAAGAAGCCCCGGGTCCTTGCTGCTGCACGCATCTCCCACGGCTCTCTGCCGGCTGGCCGCCCAGCGGAGCTGCCAGCTCCGGCTGGCAGGGCCTCAGCGCCCTGTGCCCTGTGCCCTTTGGCCCCGCCGGCCGCGCCAGGCCCTGCCTGCTGCCCTGATGGTGGCACTCGTGGCCCCAGTGCTCTCCAAGGGCTTCTCCGGGGGCACCTTCCTGCGGCCTTTCAGTCCCTGCACGAGGCCCAGCCGAGACCTGCAGAGGGGCTGTTCCCAAGGGCCTGGAGGCACAGCCCCAGGGGCAGTGGCTTGCCACTGACAGAGGGTGGGCTTAGGCTGGAGATGTGCAAGAAATTCTGGCCTCGGAGGCTGGCGAGGCCCTGGCCCACGCTGCCCACAGAAGCTGTGGCTGCCCCATGGCTGGCAGTGTTCCAGGCCAGCTTGGACGGGGCTTGGAGCAACCTGGCCTAGTGGGAGGTGTCCCTGCCCTTGGCAGCAGGCTTGCAACAAGACGATTTTCAAGGAGCCTTCCAAGCCAAGGCCTTCTGTGATTCTGTGATCACAGATCACTTGGGGCAGCTGGCCTTCATTTCTGCTTAGAACCACTTCAGCACGGTAAATTGGGCTGAGTTCAAGGACACTGTTCACGAGCCCAGCTTGCCAGCGCCTGAGATTTACCAGTGCTCTGGGTCTGGCTGAGATCAATCAAGTCTTGCACGCTCCAGATTCTGGCATATTGTCGTTTCTTGAAGCAAGGACAAAGCAGCTTCTGGCCTTCCACTCCTAAATGCACTAACTGCAGAGCATGAGTAGATGTCCCAGCAGATAGCGACACTATACAAGGCTTGACTTGTGCAAAAAATAATATCATCTAGGTAATCTATCATAGAGATGTAATAAATAGATCTATTTTCTTAAAATCTTTCCAGACATAAATGCACTAAGAGCATTAATATGTGTCACAACAGATAGTGACACTAAATATGTGTTCTATGGTTATTATTTAAAACTGATGACCTACTCAACCCTTTCTAATTATTTTTTCGCATATTTCATCTAGATGATCATTTTATCATTTTCATTCTATTTTATCATAGAATAAGGATGTATTTGGTATCTTTTCTATTACTTAGATTAGTATATTGCTTTGTTTTATTATACTTTACTATTATATATGATCATTAATAAACTTTAGAGTATACGCTATGTATAAACAATATATATACATCTATGAAATAAAAATCTAGATTCTTATATAGACACAGTTTCAGGCCAGCTCCGACACAAGTCGGACCCAAAGGTGTCCCTTCCGGGGACAAGGAGTGTGGAGCTTTTAAAGGGGTACCCTTCCTTCTCGGACCAGGCTAAAAGAGCAGAGGAGGCTGCTGTTCTGCTAAGTTCTTTATTTCATAGTCTCATAGCTTTCTTGAAGGCCGAGTTCAAAGGGGGTTACATGATAAAGCCAAGCAGCAGCAGCAACAGCAGGCAAAACCCGCTTCTTCTATATCCTCTATATGCTCCATATATGCTTTTTCTTGCAGAAGGGTGGATTATATTTGTTAATTGACCAATAAGATTAACACATGATTCTGGTTTTTCTTTTCTTAACCTATCCTGGTCTAATTCTTACAATCGTAAGTCTTACACAAGTGTTACATAGGTATTACACAGATTTGCGTATACAGTTTCTATCAGTTCTTCTTGTTTATGTGAACACTCCATCTAAAAAATGTGAACAGTATAATTCTATCTATATTTTGTCGAAAGGAAAGAATTCCGTGAAAAGGTAACCCTGCTGCAGCAAGCACTGTGTTTAAGGTCTCTGCGACAGCTTTTTAATTCTTAAGGCACTTAGCATATATTTCTACTAAAAGTTAAAAAATCTATCTTTCTATTTCACTTTGCTGTGGCTTCTTGCATCACAGCTTGTGCAAAGGTTTTAATTCAACCCCTGTGCTTTGGCTTCCCTCTGGGCCTGAGTCCAGAGGAGCTTTCACTCCAACAAAGGAGAAACACCGTCCATGGGCTGATGGCGGGCAAGCGGCGCTGATTGTTCCTCTTGGTCTTTTGTTGCCTGTTTCTGTTTCCTTTTTCTGTCCCACATTCCTGCTTCTTTCCTCCTCTAAGTTTTGGCCCTTGCCAAAGGCCGGGAACAATTGCACGTTACAGCTGGGCTTTGGTGGCTTTGGCCGTGCACGTAAGGCAGGCGCTCTGTTTGTGCGTGTCCTCAGGAGTGGCAAAGGTCATATGCAAGTAGGGCTTAGTGCAGATCTGGGTGACTTGTTTTGGAGATGGAAATGATACGAGGAGGTAGAATCAACCCTGCTGTGGCCCTGCACCTGCTGAGGCGGCAGGAGAGGCCGTGGGACCTGGGCCAGAGTCTTTGCACGCATCCTCTTCTCCTAGAAGGACCAGATTTGTACGACAGCTTGTTCTGCGCAGTGAAGGGCAGTGAGGCCGATGGCGCTAGAGAGGTGCAGGTGCTCTTCTGGGCCTCAGGGAAACAACATGGGGCCGAGAGGCCTCTGCTTCACTGCAGACGTCATTCTGTGCTTAGGCCTTGCTGCAGCCAGGGGCAAGAGAGCTGAGAGGCCCCGCTGATGTTTTTCTCAAGCAGCCCCTTCAATTCATTGCTGACTTCAAGCAGCTGTGCAGCACATCTGGCATTCAGCGCAGTGAGCGAGCACTGCAGCACATTGCCCAGAGGTTGTGGAGTCTCCCTGAGCGCAGATAGTCAAGAACCATCTGAAGGCAACCCTTTGCAAGGCGCAGCGGGAAGACCCTGCTGGAGCAGCCCTGGCCAAGATGATCCCACCGGTGCTCCTTCCAAACGTTAACTCTTCTGGGATTTGGAGATCCGCATCTTTGCACAAGGTGAAGCTCTCAGAGGGAAAGTGGAGTCCAAGAAAGAGTTGGGGGCAGCCACAAGGCCTGGTGCTAATGGGAGTCTCTCTCACAAGGCCCCTGGCCACGGCCTCTTCAGCTCCATCAGCTTTGACTCCCCGAAAGTTCTTTTGCTCTAGAGGAAAGGTGTGGCAGCAATTCCCACTGCCTCTTGAGCAGTGCCCTCTCCACATTCTGCACGCTCAGGTCTGCGTCAGCTGCAGCCCAGGGAGCAGATTCTGCCCACAGAGCCCAGAGAACACAAAAGGGAATCGGAGTATTTCCTCTTGCGTGGTCCCCGATCTGGGTAGCCAACCTGGTCATCAGTGCATGCGGTGCTGAGGAGACTGCTGAGATGACACCGCTGCTGCTGCTGCTTCTGCTGGCAGAGTGCTGCTGCACAGCGTTTTCCCTTCCCTCTCTGTGTCCCACATTGTTCCCTCTTTTCCCCTGTACAATGAGGGGCTTCTCTGCGGCCAGCTGCCGGCCCCACAAGCACAGCTCTAAGGTGGAGAAGCTCTTTCAGTGCTCATCGTTCAGGGTTCGTGTGAACCGCTTTCGCAGGTCCACGTACTCACTCATCGCCTGGGAGTGGGCAACGGGATCCATCACCAGGTGGTGGAAGAGATTGCACGTCTCGGCCATTTGCACCTCTGGGGGAACCCTGATCTCCCCAGGAAGGCTCCGGTTGCCCACGATGAAGTGGTTGAGGCATCTCACTTGCACGCAGAAGCGCAGGCCCTCGCTGATATCCACCAGTCGCCTGACAAAATCTCTCCTGCGCCACCGTGACACGGGGATGATGGACAGGAGGTGCATGACAATGGTCTTGATGGTGTAGGTGGAAAAGCCGGAGCCCAGCTGCAGACAGCTGAAGAACTGCAGGCATTTGAGGTGCAAGCTGTCAGGGGGGGCCTGCCTGGCGATGCACTTGAAGAACTTCATCTCTGCCACGGCGTAGCTCTCCGGCCATGTTGTGCTTGGCGTGCAGGCCTCCCTAGGCTGGCTGCTCACAAAGATGTCTGAGTCGCCTTGCCGCACCCCAAACAGCACCTCAATGCGGAAGCTTGCTGCGCCGTTGCTCACCTGGAATTGGCAGGAGCGTCTGGAGGGCAGCAGCACTAAATGCCAATTGTGGGACTGAGGCAAAGCCGGCCAGATTGCTCTCACCAGTTGGTAGAACCAGCGGGCAGTTTTCCGCACGTCGAGGTAGGAGCCGGTGCACAGGGTGTGTAGGAGGCTGGCATCCTGATTGCTCCTCAGCACCTCCTGGGGCTGGTGCAGGAAGCACAGCATGTTCTCCCCCTGCTGCTCCCTGCTGCAGGTGCACTCCAGCTGCACGCGGACGCGGAAGTTCCTCCCGCGCCTCTGCCCCGCAGTGTCCAGCTCCAGCTGGAAGGAGTGGCCTCGGGGAGGATTCATGGCTACCAGCACACGGTACACAACATCCTGCTCACGGGGACTCCAACCTTCGAAGGCACTGCCCACCCCGATGGCTCGTTGCAGCACCGGGTAGAAACTGTTGCACAAGACGTGGCCAAAGTAAATGGCAAAATTGTCCATCAGGTCAGTTGTCCACTCACAGCCTTCCTGCAGGTCCTGTACAGGCCACTGGATGCGCTCCATTGCAATCCTTCCTATGTTATCTTCGCCCTCGTGCTCTTCTTCTTGGACTCCATTGGCAGCATCATTGTTGTTTTCTGCATTTGCAGCCTCACGGACAACTTCATTTCCAACATCGTCTTCTTCATTTGCAGCAACATTGCCGACTTCCTGTACATTGCCATCATCATTGTTGACTTCCTCGCGGTTGGCAGCATTGGCTTCTTCTTCTTCTTCATTTCCAACATCTTCTTCTTGGTTTGCAGCCGCATTTCTGACTTCCTCTTCATCGGCACCATCGTTTTCTTCTTCACGCTCCTCTCTCCTCAGGCTCCTTTTCCTCCAGATAAACTCTAGGGCCAAGAGAAGGAGCAGGAGCCCAGCAAAATCCCAGACCTGCCAGTGCTGCAAGGCAGACCACGGCAGGTCTCCCCAGGCCCCTCCACTCTGCCTCAGCATAAGCTGCTCCACCTCCCGCTCCAGAAGAATCCTCTCCACTTCCTGGTGCATCGCATGCACCTCCATGCTCAGACGCCTGGCCTCATGCAAAGCATCTCCCGCGGGCTGCGGGTACGGGATAAGGCTTTGCAAGAGCAAGAGCCAGAATAGCCAGTGACCCATGGTCTGCAGGAGGATGGAGAGAAGGCCTTGAGTGGGGCGGGGAGGGAGGCAGCTGCCACTGGGGGCAGCAGGGACGGCAATCACAGGCATCTGGGGCCGGGAAGGACAGGGCCCCAGACAGCTGGCAGGCAGCAAGGCCTGTCCCGCTGCCCCAGCAGCAGCAGCAGCGGCACCGTGCCCTGCCCAAGGCTCTCCCATATGAGGGGCTGTCCCTGCATGCGGGGGGACAAGCCAGCCTCGGGTGCAGCGTTTCCGCCCCGGCCCTCGTCCCCAGCCCAGCCTCCCCGCCACGTGTGCACTCACCGCTTGCCCAAGCAATACAGGGCCAGCGTTACCTGCTGGGGCCTTTTAGAGCTGCCCCCATTGTGACACGTCGCCCGGCATGTCACAGGGGTCACAGCACAGCACAGCCAGGCCAGCACCACCCTTTGTCCCCAGCCCAGCTCAGGCGCTCAGAGTGGCCCTGGTGTACTGGTTAAGGCTGCTTTGGAGTGAATCTTCTGGGAAGAACTCCCCTTGCTCTTCCTTTGGTCTTTCTTATCAGCTGCTCCCCACTGGCAATCTCCTAGATATCCATGCTGGAAGGCACCCTTGACTCCACACTGCTTGAGCTACACTTGAAGCTCTGAGTGGTCGAGGTTGAAAAAGACCCTGAAGATCACACAGTCCAACCGCAAACTTAACACTGCCTACTCCACTGATCAGCCAGCTCCCCAAATGCCACATGCACGTGACTTTTAAACCTTGCTGAGGGTGCTGACGCCGCCATTTCTGCTAGGCAGCCTGTTCCCAAGCTTGAGGTGCTCTTTATTGAGGGAATAGTTCCTGGAGATCCAATCTAAAGCTCCCGTGGCACAACTTGAGCTCATTTCCTCTGGTCCAAATACGCTTTGTTGCCCGGGCTAATAGAAGGGAGGTTGCAGCTGGCTACAAGCTCCCTTCAGGGACCATCTGCACCGTGTCAGGAGCTTGCGCTGTGAAACCAGCTCCTCCCAGAAGAGAGAAAGGTGATGCTTTTGCTCTGTCGTTCCCGTCATCCAGTGGCAGCAAATGGCTTGTCGGTGGGCAGAAGAGTTTTGGGCTGCCAGGAAGCGTTTCCATGTTGACGCAGTCCTCGCCTTAATTGTGTCTGCCCTCGTGGGGGAGACTTTTTAGAGCCTTTGCCAGGAGTCAGAGACAAACAGGACCTTTGGCTTTCTCAGCCTTCAGATAGTTGTTTATTAAGTCTTATCAGGAAAGTACAAGCCACTGACGTGACCCAGACATAGCATGAAGCAGAGAATGCAGCAAAAGCCAAATTATCAAGATTTCGCAGCCCGTTGAAAGGTAAATTACCCAATGAAAACTTACAACGCAAGGTCTTTTCACTTCTCTACCACTGTCTAATAAATCACCTAGTCATGCTGGCAGGAACTGAGGAATTCCCTGTCAAATCATCCCAGACCACTTCTGCCGCAGAATATGGAGTAGATGGAGAAGAAGAAGAAGGTCTGGAGAACAATAACAATCCTCCATGTGGATGTTTTCTGCTTTTATCTACTTCCTATACTAATAACCGCAAAACCTCTAAATTTTTCACCCTGTGACAATCTTACATAGTATTCTGTCACCTAATTCACACCATTGTAGATTCTAATTCTTCCCAGAGGCTAGGCAATTTTCTCCATGGCCGAAGGTCAAAGACAATGTTGTCCACGGGGGTAGAACCCTTCAAAAGAGGCAGAGAAGTATTCTCTGTATTCTGGCTTCCCACACCATGTGGGGAGAAGCTTTCTGCCAAATCCATCAAGCAAGGCAATCCGTGCCCTTCCAAGCAGAAGGAAAAATGGGAATTTGCCTTGAAGAAAATGTCAGGGTTTGGAGTGCAAGTCAGTGCTGGAATGTGCCAGCATGTCCGTGTGGACTTTGCTAAGCTGCAAGGCCAGGCTGTGAAGACGGGATCCCTGCAGCCAAGAAATGCCCTCTTGCTCTGGGGCCTTCCATGGCACCAGCAGCACAAGGGAGAGCCCTTCCTTGGCCTTTGCCTTCAGCAAGGCCCCACTTTGGGCAAAGCCTGAATTCCCTAAGGAAGCAGCTCCCATTTCCACTGCCCGCCCTGAAGGATGCCAGAGGACACACAAGCTCAGCAAGGTGCTAATGCAATACAGCTTGGGCTGCAGCTTTCTGCCCTTGTATCTCTGGAGCCTTGCAGGGGAAGGCTGCGTGCCTTGGTGCGACTTTCAGCAGCTCTCCTTGCTGACAGCAACTGGGCAGCCCAAGGCTCTTTGCTCTCTGCCCAGGCAAGAGCAGAAAGAAGCCTTCCTCTGCCTTTGTAGGCCCCCGAGACGAGCAAGGACAATGAGTGTGCAGAGAAGAGGCCAGCAGCACTGCACAGCAGCTTCTCTCCTAAATGGCAGCAAACTCAAAGACTCATGCTATGCTTTGGGGTTTGGCTTGTGTTTTGTTTGGAGCTTTCCCCCCCCAGGAAAACCTGTGGCATTTGCCAAGTTGCCCACGTGCATTTGAGTGGTGCGCTCTGGCTGCTGCCTAGATGGCTCTCCAAATGGTGCCTTTGGCCCTCTCTTTCCTCTGTTACCGTGGCTCATTTCAAGGGCTTGATGGGTAACACCCTTTCTCTTTTCTCACCTTGTGCTCAAGAGCTGGGAGAGCCGCCGACCCCCCTGGCCCGCCCCAGCTTGAGCCTAAAAGGCTTCTGCAGCAGGGGAACGGGGCGTGGGGCCAATGGCTCAGCTGCCAGCACCGCTGCTAGCCAACGTGGAAGGCTCATCTGTACGGCTGCAGTCAGCTCACAGCTGCCAGCATCTGGGCTGTGTCCTGCCCCACCTTTGTCCTGCCATCAAGGCGGAGGACACAAACCTGAGACACTGACAAGCCCGCCTTGTCCGCCATGTCCCCAGGTGCCACATCCACACATTCCTTAAGTGCCTGCAGGCATGGCAATCGCCCCAATTCCGTGGGCAGCCTGTGCCAGTGCTTGACAACCCTTTCAGAGGAGACCCTTTGCCCTAATACCCAATCTAAAGCACTCCTGGCACAACTTGAGGCCATTTCCTCTTGTCCTGTCCCTTGTTCCCTGCGAGCAGAGCCTGACCTGCATTAGCTCCACCCTCCTGTCTGGGAGTTGCAGGAAGTGAGAAGGTTCCTCTCTGATCCTGCCCTTCTCCAGTGTCAGCCCCTGCAGCTCCCTCAGCCCCTGCTCATCAGACTTCTTCTCCAGCCTCTTGGCCAGCTCCCTTCCCTTCCCTTCCCTTCTCTGCACACACTCCAGCCTCTCAAGGTCATGCTTGAGGGGAGGGGCCCAAAACTCATCCCAAGACTCCAGGAAACTTAGAGCTGCTCCACTGAACTCTCCAAAGAGAGCAAGGGCGAGTGATGCTGACATTTCTCCCGGCTACTCAGGGAATATCTTGCCTGCCTCTTCACGCTGCCTGCCTGCTTTATACCAGAGCCCCTCCACGAAATCTGCCTTGTTGGCCTTCGCCCATGAATACTCAACCCCATCAGCACCAGCATGAAGCTCGAGACAGTTGGAACCCTCCCTTACACAGACACCGACCCCAGCAGCTCTCCTTCCTTGCCTGTCCCTTCTGAAGGCTTTCTAGCCATCGGCTACAGCGCTCCAGTGTGGGACTCATCCCACCATGGCTCTGGCATGGCAACCATGTCCCGCTTTTCCCAACCTGCAACCATTCCCAGCGGCTGCACTTTGTTGTCCATGCTGCATGAAGTGGCGAGGAAGCACTTCAGTTGAGCTCTTGATCTCGCTACCTTTTTGGAGGGGGATGAAAGGAAGAAGAGAAACTTGTCTTGACACACAGACCGCGTGAATGTGCTTGTCGATAGGGCCAGGGACTCACAGCTAGGGAAGGCACAAAAGAAGTTCTCCCTTCTAGAAAATGTTACCGATTGGCACGCACTGTTGCTCAGCCAAGGCCGTGTGAAATTCCTGAACTTAGAGAAGAAGAACAAAGGCTTAAGAGAGTTAAGAATAGTGTTTGGTTCTATATGTGTATCTAAAGAAACCAGAGGGTGCATATTAGAGGGGGCCATAGAGACGGCGATTTGGGAAGTCTGTACCTTCCGAGTACCTCAGGCAACGGGGGAAGGAAGAGGGTGATGCACCTGGAAATTAGGATCAAAAAGGAGGCTGCACCCCACAGCAATTGGAGACACGCCATGAGAAATGTCCCGTGGCCTCTGCCTTTATTGCAATGAGACGACAGGACTCCTGTGTGTCTTTTCCAGACTAAACCTCGGGTGTTGTGAATTTTTTTCTGCACAGGGAGAGGCCCTAATCCTTTGGGGACCATTCTCAAGCTCTTCTCTGCTTTCTGACCCATCAAGAAGCCCCGGGTCCTTGCTGCTGCACGCATCTCCCACGGCTCTCTGCCGGCTGGCCGCCCAGCGGAGCTGCCAGCTCCGGCTGGCAGGGCCTCAGCGCCCTGTGCCCTGTGCCCTTTGGCCCCGCCGGCCGCACCAGGCCCTGCCTGCTGCCCTGATGGTGGCACTCGTGGCCCCAGTGCTCTCCAAGGGCTTCTCCGGGGGCACCTTCCTGCGGCCTTTCAGTCCCTGCACGAGGCCCAGCCGAGACCTGCAGAGGGGCTGTTCCCAAGGGCCTGGAGGCACAGCCCCAGGGGCAGTGGCTTGCCACTGACAGAGAGTGGGCTTAGGCTGGAGATGTGCAAGAAATTCTGGCCTCGGAGGCTGGCGAGGCCCTGGCCCACGCTGCCCACAGAAGCTGTGGCTGCCCCATGGCTGGCAGTGTTCCAGGCCAGCTTGGACGGGGCTTGGAGCAACCTGGCCTAGTGGGAGGTGTCCCTGCCCTTGGCAGCAGGCTTGCAACAAGACGATTTTCAAGGAGCCTTCCAAGCCAAGGCCTTCTGTGATTCTGTGATCACAGATCACTTGGGGCAGCTGGCCTTCATTTCTGCTTAGAACCACTTCAGCACGGTAAATTGGGCTGAGTTCAAGGACACTGTTCACGAGCCCAGCTTGCCAGCGCCTGAGATTTACCAATGCTCTGGGTCTGGCTGAGATCAATCAAGTCTTGCACGCTCCAGATTCTGGAATATTGTCGTTTCTTGAAGCAAGGACAAAGCAGCTTCTGGCCTTCCACTCCTAAATGCACTAACTGCAGAGCATGAGTAGATGTCCCAGCAGATAGCGACACTATACAAGGCTTGACTTGTGCAAAAAATAATATCATCTAGGTAATCTATCATAGAGATGTAATAAATAGATCTATTTTCTTAAAATCTTTCCAGACATAAATGCACTAAGAGCATTAATATGTGTCACAACAGATAGTGACACTAAATATGTGTTCTATGGTTATTATTTAAAACTGATGACCTACTCAACCCTTTCTAATTATTTTTTCGCATATTTCATCTAGATGTTCATTTTATCATTTTCATTCTATTTTATCATAGAATAAGGATGTATTTGGTATCTTTTCTATTACTTAGATTAGTATATTGCTTTGTTTTATTATACTTTACTATTATATATGATCATTAATAAACTTTAGAGTATACGCTATGTATAAACAATATATATACATCTATGAAATAAAAATCTAGATTCTTATATAGACACAGTTTCAGGCCAGCTCCGACACAAGTCGGACCCAAAGGTGTCCCTTCCGGGGACAAGGAGTGTGGAGCTTTTAAAGGGGTACCCTTCCTTCTCGGACCAGGCTAAAAGAGCAGAGGAGGCTGCTGTTCTGCTAAGTTCTTTATTTCATAGTCTCATAGCTTTCTTGAAGGCCGAGTTCAAAGGGGGTTACATGATAAAGCCAAGCAGCAGCAGCAACAGCAGGCAAAACCCGCTTCTTCTATATCCTCTATATGCTCCATATATGCTTTTTCTTGCAGAAGGGTGGATTATATTTGTTAATTGACCAATAAGATTAACACATGATTCTGGTTTTTCTTTTCTTAACCTATCCTGGTCTAATTCTTACAATCGTAAGTCTTACACAAGTGTTACATAGGTATTACACAGATTTGCGTATACAGTTTCTATCAGTTCTTCTTGTTTATGTGAACACTCCATCTAAAAAATGTGAACAGTATAATTCTATCTATATTTTGTCGAAAGGAAAGAATTCCGTGAAAAGGTAACCCTGCTGCAGCAAGCACTGTGTTTAAGGTCTCTGTGACAGCTTTTTAATTCTTAAGGCACTTAGCATATATTTCTACTAAAAGTTAAAAAATCTATCTTTCTATTTCACTTTGCTGTGGCTTCTTGCATCACAGCTTGTGCAAACCTTTTAATTCAACCCCTATGCTTTGGCTTCCCTCTGGGCCTGAGTCCAGAGGAGCTTTCACTCCAACAAAGGAGAGAACCGTCCATTGGCTGATGGCGGGCAAGCGGCGCTGATTGTTCCTCTTGGTCTTTTGTTGCCTGTTTCTGTTTCCTTTTTCTGTCCCACATTCCTGCTTCTTTCCTCCTTTAAGTTTTGGCCCTTGCCAAAGGCCGGGAACAACTGCACGTTACAGCTGGGCTTTGGTGGCTTTGGCCACCAAAAAGGCCACCAAAAAAACAGAGGCAGGCGCTCTGTTTGTGCGTGTCCTCAGGAGTGGCAAAGGTCATATGCAAGTAGGGCTTAGTGCAGATCTGGGTGACTTGTTTTGGAGATGGAAATGATACGAGGAGGTAGAATCAACCCTGCTGTGGCCCTGCACCTGCTGAGGCGGCAGGAGAGGCCGTGGGACCTGGGCCAGAGTCTTTGCACGCATCCTCTTCTCCTTGAAGGACCAGATTTGTACGACAGCTTGTTCTGCGCAGTGAAGGGCAGTGAGGCCGATGGCGCTAGAGAGGTGCAGGTGCTCTTCTGGGCCTCAGGGAAACAACATGGGGCCGAGAGGCCTCTGCTTCACTGCAGACGTCATTCTGTGCTTAGGCCTTGCTGCAGCCAGGGGCAAGAGAGCTGAGAGGCCCCGCTGATGTTTTTCTCAAGCAGCCCCTTCAATTCTTTGCTGACTTCAAGCAGCTCTGCAGCACATCTGGCATTCAGCGCAGTGAGCGAGCACTGCAGCACGTTGCCCAGAGGTTGTGGAGTCTCCCTGAGCGCAGATAGTCAAGAACCATCTGAAGGCAACCCTTTGCAAGGCGCAGCGGGAAGACCCTGCTGGAGCAGCCCTGGCCAAGATGATCCCACCGGTGCTCCTTCCAAACGTTAACTCTTCTGGGATTTGGAGATCCGCATCTTTGCACAAGGTGAAGCTCTCAGAGGGAAAGTGGAGTCCAAGAAAGAGTTGGGGGCAGCCACAAGGCCTGGTGCTAATGGGAGTCTCTCTCACAAGGCCCCTGGCCACGGCCTCTTCAGCTCCATCAGCTTTGCCTCCCCGAAAGTTCTTTTGCTCTAGAGGAAAGGTGTGGCAGCAATTCCCACTGCCTCTTGAGCAGTGCCCTCTCCACATTCTGCACGCTCAGGTCTGCGTCAGCTGCAGCCCAGGGAGCAGATTCTGCCCACAGAGCCCAGAGAACACAAAAGGGAATCGGAGTATTTCCTCTTGCGTGGTCCCCGATCTGGGTAGCCAACCTGGTCATCAGTGCATGCGGTGCTGAGGAGACTGCTGAGATGACACCGCTGCTGCTGCTGCTTCTGCTGGCAGAGTGCTGCTGCACAGCGTTTTCCCTTCCCTCTCTGTGTCCCACATTGTTCCCTCTTTTCCCCTGTACAATGAGGGGCTTCTCTGCGGCCAGCTGCCGGCCCCACAAGCACAGCTCTAAGGTGGAGAAGCTCTTTCAGTGCTCATCGTTCAGGGTTCGTGTGAACCGCTTTCGCAGGTCCACGTACTCACTCATCGCCTGGGAGTGGGCAACGGGATCCATCACCAGGTGGTGGAAGAGATTGCACGTCTCGGCCATTTGCACCTCTGGGGGAACCCTGATCTCCCCAGGAAGGCTCCGGTTGCCCACGATGAAGTGGTTGAGGCATCTCACTTGCACGCAGAAGCGCAGGCCCTCGCTGATATCCACCAGTCGCCTGACAAAATCTCTCCTGCGCCACCGTGACACGGGGATGATGGACAGGAGGTGCATGACAATGGTCTTGATGGTGTAGGTGGAAAAGCCGGAGCCCAGCTGCGGACAGCTGAAGAACTGCAGGCATTTGAGGTGCAAGCTGTCAGGGGGGGCCCGCCTGGCGATGCACTTGAAGAACTTCATCTCTGCCACGGCGTAGCTCTCCGGCCATGTTGTGCTTGGCGTGCAGGCCTCCCTAGACTGGCTGCTCACAAAGATGTCTGAGTCGCCTTGCCGCACCCCAAACAGCACCTCAATGCGGAAGCTTGCTGCGCCGTTGCTCACCTGGAATTGGCAGGAGCGTCTGGAGGGCAGCAGCACTAAATGCCAATTGTGGGACTGAGGCAAAGCCGGCCAGATTGCTCTCACCAGTTGGTAGAACCAGCGGGCAGTTTTCCGCACGTCGAGGTAGGAGCCGGTGCACAGGGTGTGTAGGAGGCTGGCATCCTGATTGCTCCTCAGCACCTCCTGGGGCTGGTGCAGGAAGCACAGCATGTTCTCCCCCTGCTGCTCCCTGCTGCAGGTGCACTCCAGCTGCACGCGGACGCGGAAGTTCCTCCCGCGCCTCTGCCCCGCAGTGTCCAGCTCCAGCTGGAAGGAGTGGCCTCGGGGAGGATTCATGGCTACCAGCACACGGTACACAACATCCTGCTCACGGAGACTCCAACCTTCGAAGGCACTGCCCACCCCGATGGCTCGTTGCAGCACCGGGTAGAAACTGTTGCACAAGACGTGGCCAAAGTAAATGGCAAAATTGTCCATCAGGTCAGTTGTCCACTCACAGCCTTCCTGCAGGTCCTGTACAGGCCACTGGATGCGCTCCATTGCAATCCTTCCTATGTTATCTTCGCCCTCGTGCTCTTCTTCTTGGACTCCATTGGCAGCATCATTGTTGTTTTCTGCATTTGCAGCCTCACGGACAACTTCATTTCCAACATCGTCTTCTTCATTTGCAGCAACATTGCCGACTTCCTGTACATTGCCATCATCATTGTTGACTTCCTCGCGGTTGGCAGCATTGGCTTCTTCTTCTTCTTCATTTCCAACATCTTCTTCTTGGTTTGCAGCCGCATTTCTGACTTCCTCTTCATCGGCACCATCGTTTTCTTCTTCACGCTCCTCTCTCCTCAGGCTCCTTTTCCTCCAGATAAACTCTAGGGCCAAGAGAAGGAGCAGGAGCCCAGCAAAATCCCAGACCTGCCAGTGCTGCAAGGCAGACCACGGCAGGTCTCCCCAGGCCCCTCCACTCTGCCTCAGCATAAGCTGCTCCACCTCCCGCTCCAGAAGAATCCTCTCCACTTCCTGGTGCATCGCATGCACCTCCATGCTCAGACGCCTGGCCTCATGCAAAGCATCTCCCGCGGGCTGCGGGTACGGGATAAGGCTTTGCAAGAGCAAGAGCCAGAATAGCCAGTGACCCATGGTCTGCAGGAGGATGGAGAGAAGGCCTTGAGTGGGGCGGGGAGGGAGGCAGCTGCCACTGGGGGCAGCAGGGACGGCAATCACAGGCATCTGGGGCCGGGAAGGACAGGGCCCCAGACAGCTGGCAGGCAGCAAGGCCTGTCCCGCTGCCCCAGCAGCAGCAGCAGCGGCACCGTGCCCTGCCCAAGGCTCTCCCATATGAGGGGCTGTCCCTGCATGCGGGGGGACAAGCCAGCCTCGGGTGCAGCGTTTCCGCCCCGGCCCTCGTCCCCAGCCCAGCCTCCCCGCCACGTGTGCACTCACCGCTTGCCCAAGCAATACAGGGCCAGCGTTACCTGCTGGGGCCTTTTAGAGCTGCCCCCATTGTGACACGTCGCCCGGCATGTCACAGGGGTCACAGCACAGCACAGCCAGGCCAGCACCACCCTTTGTCCCCAGCCCAGCTCAGGCGCTCAGAGTGGCCCTGGTGTACTGGTTAAGGCTGCTTTGGAGTGAATCTTCTGGGAAGAACTCCCCTTGCTCTTCCTTTGGTCTTTCTTATCAGCTGCTCCCCACTGGCAATCTCCTAGATATCCATGCTGGAAGGCACCCTTGACTCCACACTGCTTGAGCTACACTTGAAGCTCTGAGTGGTCGAGGTTGAAAAAGACCCTGAAGATCACACAGTCCAACCGCAAACTTAACACTGCCTACTCCACTGATCAGCCAGCTCCCCAAATGCCACATGCACGTGACTTTTAAACCTTGCTGAGGGTGCTGACGCCGCCATTTCTGCTAGGCAGCCTGTTCCCAAGCTTGAGGTGCTCTTTATTGAGGGAATAGTTCCTGGAGATCCAATCTAAAGCTCCCGTGGCACAACTTGAGCTCATTTCCTCTGGTCCAAATACGCTTTGTTGCCCGGGCTAATAGAAGGGAGGTTGCAGCTGGCTACAAGCTCCCTTCAGGGACCATCTGCACCGTGTCAGGAGCTTGCGCTGTGAAACCAGCTCCTCCCAGAAGAGAGAAAGGTGATGCTTTTGCTCTGTCGTTCCCGTCATCCAGTGGCAGCAAATGGCTTGTCGGTGGGCAGAAGAGTTTTGGGCTGCCAGGAAGCGTTTCCATGTTGACGCAGTCCTCGCCTTAATTGTGTCTGCCCTCGTGGGGGAGACTTTTTAGAGCCTTTGCCAGGAGTCAGAGACAAACAGGACCTTTGGCTTTCTCAGCCTTCAGATAGTTGTTTATTAAGTCTTATCAGGAAAGTACAAGCCACTGACGTGACCCAGACATAGCATGAAGCAGAGAATGCAGCAAAAGCCGAATTATCAAGATTTTGCAGCCCGTTGAAAGGTAAATTACCCAATGAAAACTTACAACGCAAGGTCTTTTCACTTCTCTACCACTGTCTAATAAATCACCTAGTCATGCTGGCAGGAACTGAGGAATTCCCTGTCAAATCATCCCAGACCACTTCTGCCGCAGAATATGGAGTAGATGGAGAAGAAGAAGAAGGTCTGGAGAACAATAACAATCCTCCATGTGGATGTTTTCTGCTTTTATCTACTTCCTAAACTAATAACCGCAAAACCTCTAAATTTTTCACCCTGTGACAATCTTACATAGTATTCTGTCACCTAATTCACACCATTGTAGATTCTAATTCTTCCCAGAGGCTAGGCAATTTTCTCCATGGCCGAAGGTCAAAGACAATGTTGTCCACGGGGGTAGAACCCTTCAAAAGAGGCAGAGAAGTATTCTCTGTATTCTGGCTTCCCACACCATGTGGGGAGAAGCTTTCTGCCAAATCCATCAAGCAAGGCAATCCGTGCCCTTCCAAGCAGAAGGAAAAATGGGAATTTGCCTTGAAGAAAATGTCAGGGTTTGGAGTGCAAGTCAGTGCTGGAATGTGCCAGCATGTCCGTGTGGACTTTGCTAAGCTGCAAGGCCAGGCTGTGAAGACGGGATCCCTGCAGCCAAGAAATGCCCTCTTGCTCTGGGGCCTTCCATGGCACCAGCAGCACAAGGGAGAGCCCTTCCTTGGCCTTTGCCTTCAGCAAGGCCCCACTTTGGGCAAAGCCTGAATTCCCTAAGGAAGCAGCTCCCATTTCCACTGCCCGCCCTGAAGGATGCCAGAGGACACACAAGCTCAGCAAGGTGCTAATGCAATACAGCTTGGGCTGCAGCTTTCTGCCCTTGTATCTCTGGAGCCTTGCAGGGGAAGGCTGCGTGCCTTGGTGCGACTTTCAGCAGCTCTCCTTGCTGACAGCAACTGGGCAGCCCAAGGCTCTTTGCTCTCTGCCCAGGCAAGAGCAGAAAGAAGCCTTCCTCTGCCTTTGTAGGCCCCCGAGACGAGCAAGGACAATGAGTGTGCAGAGAAGAGGCCAGCAGCACTGCACAGCAGCTTCTCTCCTAAATGGCAGCAAACTCAAAGACTCATGCTATGCTTTGGGGTTTGGCTTGTGTTTTGTTTGGAGCTTTCCCCCCCCAGGAAAACCTGTGGCATTTGCCAAGTTGCCCACGTGCATTTGAGTGGTGCGCTCTGGCTGCTGCCTAGATGGCTCTCCAAATGGTGCCTTTGGCCCTCTCTTTCCTCTGTTACCGTGGCTCATTTCAAGGGCTTGATGGGTAACACCCTTTCTCTTTTCTCACCTTGTGCTCAAGAGCTGGGAGAGCCGCCGACCCCCCTGGCCCGCCCCAGCTTGAGCCTAAAAGGCTTCTGCAGCAGGGGAACGGGGCGTGGGGCCAATGGCTCAGCTGCCAGCACCGCTGCTAGCCAACGTGGAAGGCTCATCTGTACGGCTGCAGTCAGCTCACAGCTGCCAGCATCTGGGCTGTGTCCTGCCCCACCTTTGTCCTGCCATCAAGGCGGAGGACACAAACCTGAGACACTGACAAGCCCGCCTTGTCCGCCATGTCCCCAGGTGCCACATCCACACATTCCTTAAGTGCCTGCAGGCATGGCAATCGCCCCAATTCCGTGGGCAGCCTGTGCCAGTGCTTGACAACCCTTTCAGAGGAGACCCTTTGCCCTAATACCCAATCTAAAGCACTCCTGGCACAACTTGAGGCCATTTCCTCTTGTCCTGTCCCTTGTTCCCTGCGAGCAGAGCCTGACCTGCATTAGCTCCACCCTCCTGTCTGGGAGTTGCAGGAAGTGAGAAGGTTCCTCTCTGATCCTGCTCTTCTCCAGTGTCAGCCCCTGCAGCTCCCTCAGCCCCTGCTCATCAGACTTCTTCTCCAGCCTCTTGGCCAGCTCCCTTCCCTTCCCTTCCCTTCCCTTCCCTTCTCTGCACACACTCCAGCCTCTCAAGGTCATGCTTGAGGGGAGGGGCCCAAAACTCATCCCAAGACTCCAGGAAACTTAGAGCTGCTCCACTGAACTCTCCAAAGAGAGCAAGGGCGAGTGATGCTGACATTTCTCCCGGCTACTCAGGGAATATCTTGCCTGCCTCTTCACGCTGCCTGTCTGCTTTATACCAGAGCCCCTCCACAAAATCTGCCTTGTTGGCCTTCGCCCATGAATACTCAACCCCATCAGCACCAGCATGAAGCTCGAGACAGTTGGAACCCTCCCTTACACAGACACCGACCCCAGCAGCTCTCCTTCCTTGCCTGTCCCTTCTGAAGGCTTTCTAGCCATCGGCTACAGCGCTCCAGTGTGGGACTCATCCCACCATGGCTCTGGCATGGCAACCATGTCCCGCTTTTCCCAACCTGCAACCATTCCCAGCGGCTGCACTTTGTTGTCCATGCTGCATGAAGTGGCGAGGAAGCACTTCAGTTGAGCTCTTGATCTCGCTACCTTTTTGGAGGGGGATGAAAGGAAGAAGAGAAGCTTGTCTTGACACACAGACCGCATGAATGTGCTTGTCGATAGGGCCAGGGACTCACAGCTAGGGAAGGCACAAAAGAAGTTCTCCCTTCTAGAAAATGTTACTGACTGGCACGCACTGTTGCTCAGCCAAGGCCGTGTGAAATTCCTGAACTTAGAGAAGAAGAACAAAGGCTTAAGAGAGTTAAGAATAGTGTTTGGTTCTATATGTGTATCTAAAGAAACCAGAGGGTGCATATTAGAGGGGGCCATAGAGACGGCGATTTGGGAAGTCTGTACCTTCCGAGTACCTCAGGCAACGGGGGAAGGAAGAGGGTGATGCACCTGGAAATTAGGATCAAAAAGGAGGCTGCGCCCCACAGCAATTGGAGACACGCCATGAGAAATGTCCCATGGCCTCTGCCTTTATTGCAATGAGACGACAGGACTCCTGTGTGTCTTTTCCAGACTAAACCTCGGGTGTTGTGAATTCTTTTCTGCACAGGGAGAGGCCCTAATCCTTTGGGGACCATTCTCAAGCTCTTCTCTGCTTTCTGACCCATCAAGAAGCCCCGGGTCCTTGCTGCTGCACGCATCTCCCACGGCTCTCTGCCGGCTGGCCGCCCAGCGGAGCTGCCAGCTCCGGCTGGCAGGGCCTCAGCGCCCTGTGCCCTGTGCCCTTTGGCCCCGCCGGCCGCGCCAGGCCCTGCCTGCTGCCCTGATGGTGGCACTCGTGGCCCCAGTGCTCTCCAAGGGCTTCTCCGGGGGCACCTTCCTGCGGCCTTTCAGTCCCTGCACGAGGCCCAGCCGAGACCTGCAGAGGGGCTGTTCCCAAGGGCCTGGAGGCACAGCCCCAGGGGCAGTGGCTTGCCACTGACAGAGGGTGGGCTTAGGCTGGAGATGTGCAAGAAATTCTGGCCTCGGAGGCTGGCGAGGCCCTGGCCCACGCTGCCCACAGAAGCTGTGGCTGCCCCATGGCTGGCAGTGTTCCAGGCCAGCTTGGACGGGGCTTGGAGCAACCTGGCCTAGTGGGAGGTGTCCCTGCCCTTGGCAGCAGGCTTGCAACAAGACGATTTTCAAGGAGCCTTCCAAGCCAAGGCCTTCTGTGATTCTGTGATCACAGATCACTTGGGGCAGCTGGCCTTCATTTCTGCTTAGAACCACTTCAGCACGGTAAATTGGGCTGAGTTCAAGGACACTGTTCACGAGCCCAGCTTGCCAGCGCCTGAGATTTACCAGTGCTCTGGGTCTGGCTGAGATCAATCAAGTCTTGCACGCTCCAGATTCTGGCATATTGTCGTTTCTTGAAGCAAGGACAAAGCAGCTTCTGGCCTTCCACTCCTAAATGCACTAACTGCAGAGCATGAGTAGATGTCCCAGCAGATAGCGACACTATACAAGGCTTGACTTGTGCAAAAAATAATATCATCTAGGTAATCTATCATAGAGATGTAATAAATAGATCTATTTTCTTAAAATCTTTCCAGACATAAATGCACTAAGAGCATTAATATGTGTCACAACAGATAGTGACACTAAATATGTGTTCTATGGTTATTATTTAAAACTGATGACCTACTCAACCCTTTCTAATTATTTTTTCGCATATTTCATCTAGATGATCATTTTATCATTTTCATTCTATTTTATCATAGAATAAGGATGTATTTGGTATCTTTTCTATTACTTAGATTAGTATATTGCTTTGTTTTATTATACTTTACTATTATATATGATCATTAATAAACTTTAGAGTATACGCTATGTATAAACAATATATATACATCTATGAAATAAAAATCTAGATTCTTATATAGACACAGTTTCAGGCCAGCTCCGACACAAGTCGGACCCAAAGGTGTCCCTTCCGGGGACAAGGAGTGTGGAGCTTTTAAAGGGGTACCCTTCCTTCTCGGACCAGGCTAAAAGAGCAGAGGAGGCTGCTGTTCTGCTAAGTTCTTTATTTCATAGTCTCATAGCTTTCTTGAAGGCCGAGTTCAAAGGGGGTTACATGATAAAGCCAAGCAGCAGCAGCAACAGCAGGCAAAACCCGCTTCTTCTATATCCTCTATATGCTCCATATATGCTTTTTCTTGCAGAAGGGTGGATTATATTTGTTAATTGACCAATAAGATTAACACATGATTCTGGTTTTTCTTTTCTTAACCTATCCTGGTCTAATTCTTACAATCGTAAGTCTTACACAAGTGTTACATAGGTATTACACAGATTTGCGTATACAGTTTCTATCAGTTCTTCTTGTTTATGTGAACACTCCATCTAAAAAATGTGAACAGTATAATTCTATCTATATTTTGTCGAAAGGAAAGAATTCCGTGAAAAGGTAACCCTGCTGCAGCAAGCACTGTGTTTAAGGTCTCTGCGACAGCTTTTTAATTCTTAAGGCACTTAGCATATATTTCTACTAAAAGTTAAAAAATCTATCTTTCTATTTCACTTTGCTGTGGCTTCTTGCATCACAGCTTGTGCAAAGGTTTTAATTCAACCCCTGTGCTTTGGCTTCCCTCTGGGCCTGAGTCCAGAGGAGCTTTCACTCCAACAAAGGAGAAACACCGTCCATGGGCTGATGGCGGGCAAGCGGCGCTGATTGTTCCTCTTGGTCTTTTGTTGCCTGTTTCTGTTTCCTTTTTCTGTCCCACATTCCTGCTTCTTTCCTCCTCTAAGTTTTGGCCCTTGCCAAAGGCCGGGAACAATTGCACGTTACAGCTGGGCTTTGGTGGCTTTGGCCGTGCACGTAAGGCAGGCGCTCTGTTTGTGCGTGTCCTCAGGAGTGGCAAAGGTCATATGCAAGTAGGGCTTAGTGCAGATCTGGGTGACTTGTTTTGGAGATGGAAATGATACGAGGAGGTAGAATCAACCCTGCTGTGGCCCTGCACCTGCTGAGGCGGCAGGAGAGGCCGTGGGACCTGGGCCAGAGTCTTTGCACGCATCCTCTTCTCCTAGAAGGACCAGATTTGTACGACAGCTTGTTCTGCGCAGTGAAGGGCAGTGAGGCCGATGGCGCTAGAGAGGTGCAGGTGCTCTTCTGGGCCTCAGGGAAACAACATGGGGCCGAGAGGCCTCTGCTTCACTGCAGACGTCATTCTGTGCTTAGGCCTTGCTGCAGCCAGGGGCAAGAGAGCTGAGAGGCCCCGCTGATGTTTTTCTCAAGCAGCCCCTTCAATTCATTGCTGACTTCAAGCAGCTGTGCAGCACATCTGGCATTCAGCGCAGTGAGCGAGCACTGCAGCACATTGCCCAGAGGTTGTGGAGTCTCCCTGAGCGCAGATAGTCAAGAACCATCTGAAGGCAACCCTTTGCAAGGCGCAGCGGGAAGACCCTGCTGGAGCAGCCCTGGCCAAGATGATCCCACCGGTGCTCCTTCCAAACGTTAACTCTTCTGGGATTTGGAGATCCGCATCTTTGCACAAGGTGAAGCTCTCAGAGGGAAAGTGGAGTCCAAGAAAGAGTTGGGGGCAGCCACAAGGCCTGGTGCTAATGGGAGTCTCTCTCACAAGGCCCCTGGCCACGGCCTCTTCAGCTCCATCAGCTTTGACTCCCCGAAAGTTCTTTTGCTCTAGAGGAAAGGTGTGGCAGCAATTCCCACTGCCTCTTGAGCAGTGCCCTCTCCACATTCTGCACGCTCAGGTCTGCGTCAGCTGCAGCCCAGGGAGCAGATTCTGCCCACAGAGCCCAGAGAACACAAAAGGGAATCGGAGTATTTCCTCTTGCGTGGTCCCCGATCTGGGTAGCCAACCTGGTCATCAGTGCATGCGGTGCTGAGGAGACTGCTGAGATGACACCGCTGCTGCTGCTGCTTCTGCTGGCAGAGTGCTGCTGCACAGCGTTTTCCCTTCCCTCTCTGTGTCCCACATTGTTCCCTCTTTTCCCCTGTACAATGAGGGGCTTCTCTGCGGCCAGCTGCCGGCCCCACAAGCACAGCTCTAAGGTGGAGAAGCTCTTTCAGTGCTCATCGTTCAGGGTTCGTGTGAACCGCTTTCGCAGGTCCACGTACTCACTCATCGCCTGGGAGTGGGCAACGGGATCCATCACCAGGTGGTGGAAGAGATTGCACGTCTCGGCCATTTGCACCTCTGGGGGAACCCTGATCTCCCCAGGAAGGCTCCGGTTGCCCACGATGAAGTGGTTGAGGCATCTCACTTGCACGCAGAAGCGCAGGCCCTCGCTGATATCCACCAGTCGCCTGACAAAATCTCTCCTGCGCCACCGTGACACGGGGATGATGGACAGGAGGTGCATGACAATGGTCTTGATGGTGTAGGTGGAAAAGCCGGAGCCCAGCTGCAGACAGCTGAAGAACTGCAGGCATTTGAGGTGCAAGCTGTCAGGGGGGGCCTGCCTGGCGATGCACTTGAAGAACTTCATCTCTGCCACGGCGTAGCTCTCCGGCCATGTTGTGCTTGGCGTGCAGGCCTCCCTAGGCTGGCTGCTCACAAAGATGTCTGAGTCGCCTTGCCGCACCCCAAACAGCACCTCAATGCGGAAGCTTGCTGCGCCGTTGCTCACCTGGAATTGGCAGGAGCGTCTGGAGGGCAGCAGCACTAAATGCCAATTGTGGGACTGAGGCAAAGCCGGCCAGATTGCTCTCACCAGTTGGTAGAACCAGCGGGCAGTTTTCCGCACGTCGAGGTAGGAGCCGGTGCACAGGGTGTGTAGGAGGCTGGCATCCTGATTGCTCCTCAGCACCTCCTGGGGCTGGTGCAGGAAGCACAGCATGTTCTCCCCCTGCTGCTCCCTGCTGCAGGTGCACTCCAGCTGCACGCGGACGCGGAAGTTCCTCCCGCGCCTCTGCCCCGCAGTGTCCAGCTCCAGCTGGAAGGAGTGGCCTCGGGGAGGATTCATGGCTACCAGCACACGGTACACAACATCCTGCTCACGGGGACTCCAACCTTCGAAGGCACTGCCCACCCCGATGGCTCGTTGCAGCACCGGGTAGAAACTGTTGCACAAGACGTGGCCAAAGTAAATGGCAAAATTGTCCATCAGGTCAGTTGTCCACTCACAGCCTTCCTGCAGGTCCTGTACAGGCCACTGGATGCGCTCCATTGCAATCCTTCCTATGTTATCTTCGCCCTCGTGCTCTTCTTCTTGGACTCCATTGGCAGCATCATTGTTGTTTTCTGCATTTGCAGCCTCACGGACAACTTCATTTCCAACATCGTCTTCTTCATTTGCAGCAACATTGCCGACTTCCTGTACATTGCCATCATCATTGTTGACTTCCTCGCGGTTGGCAGCATTGGCTTCTTCTTCTTCTTCATTTCCAACATCTTCTTCTTGGTTTGCAGCCGCATTTCTGACTTCCTCTTCATCGGCACCATCGTTTTCTTCTTCACGCTCCTCTCTCCTCAGGCTCCTTTTCCTCCAGATAAACTCTAGGGCCAAGAGAAGGAGCAGGAGCCCAGCAAAATCCCAGACCTGCCAGTGCTGCAAGGCAGACCACGGCAGGTCTCCCCAGGCCCCTCCACTCTGCCTCAGCATAAGCTGCTCCACCTCCCGCTCCAGAAGAATCCTCTCCACTTCCTGGTGCATCGCATGCACCTCCATGCTCAGACGCCTGGCCTCATGCAAAGCATCTCCCGCGGGCTGCGGGTACGGGATAAGGCTTTGCAAGAGCAAGAGCCAGAATAGCCAGTGACCCATGGTCTGCAGGAGGATGGAGAGAAGGCCTTGAGTGGGGCGGGGAGGGAGGCAGCTGCCACTGGGGGCAGCAGGGACGGCAATCACAGGCATCTGGGGCCGGGAAGGACAGGGCCCCAGACAGCTGGCAGGCAGCAAGGCCTGTCCCGCTGCCCCAGCAGCAGCAGCAGCGGCACCGTGCCCTGCCCAAGGCTCTCCCATATGAGGGGCTGTCCCTGCATGCGGGGGGACAAGCCAGCCTCGGGTGCAGCGTTTCCGCCCCGGCCCTCGTCCCCAGCCCAGCCTCCCCGCCACGTGTGCACTCACCGCTTGCCCAAGCAATACAGGGCCAGCGTTACCTGCTGGGGCCTTT
Organism: Corvus hawaiiensis; assembly: GCF_020740725.1. Lineage (NCBI taxonomy): Eukaryota > Metazoa > Chordata > Aves > Passeriformes > Corvidae > Corvus > Corvus hawaiiensis. The sequence continues at coordinate 4,850,792 of NW_025963366.1, forward strand.
TAGAGCTGCCCCCATTGTGACACGTCGCCCGGCATGTCACAGGGGTCACAGCACAGCACAGCCAGGCCAGCACCACCCTTTGTCCCCAGCCCAGCTCAGGCGCTCAGAGTGGCCCTGGTGTACTGGTTAAGGCTGCTTTGGAGTGAATCTTCTGGGAAGAACTCCCCTTGCTCTTCCTTTGGTCTTTCTTATCAGCTGCTCCCCACTGGCAATCTCCTAGATATCCATGCTGGAAGGCACCCTTGACTCCACACTGCTTGAGCTACACTTGAAGCTCTGAGTGGTCGAGGTTGAAAAAGACCCTGAAGATCACACAGTCCAACCGCAAACTTAACACTGCCTACTCCACTGATCAGCCAGCTCCCCAAATGCCACATGCACGTGACTTTTAAACCTTGCTGAGGGTGCTGACGCCGCCATTTCTGCTAGGCAGCCTGTTCCCAAGCTTGAGGTGCTCTTTATTGAGGGAATAGTTCCTGGAGATCCAATCTAAAGCTCCCGTGGCACAACTTGAGCTCATTTCCTCTGGTCCAAATACGCTTTGTTGCCCGGGCTAATAGAAGGGAGGTTGCAGCTGGCTACAAGCTCCCTTCAGGGACCATCTGCACCGTGTCAGGAGCTTGCGCTGTGAAACCAGCTCCTCCCAGAAGAGAGAAAGGTGATGCTTTTGCTCTGTCGTTCCCGTCATCCAGTGGCAGCAAATGGCTTGTCGGTGGGCAGAAGAGTTTTGGGCTGCCAGGAAGCGTTTCCATGTTGACGCAGTCCTCGCCTTAATTGTGTCTGCCCTCGTGGGGGAGACTTTTTAGAGCCTTTGCCAGGAGTCAGAGACAAACAGGACCTTTGGCTTTCTCAGCCTTCAGATAGTTGTTTATTAAGTCTTATCAGGAAAGTACAAGCCACTGACGTGACCCAGACATAGCATGAAGCAGAGAATGCAGCAAAAGCCAAATTATCAAGATTTCGCAGCCCGTTGAAAGGTAAATTACCCAATGAAAACTTACAACGCAAGGTCTTTTCACTTCTCTACCACTGTCTAATAAATCACCTAGTCATGCTGGCAGGAACTGAGGAATTCCCTGTCAAATCATCCCAGACCACTTCTGCCGCAGAATATGGAGTAGATGGAGAAGAAGAAGAAGGTCTGGAGAACAATAACAATCCTCCATGTGGATGTTTTCTGCTTTTATCTACTTCCTATACTAATAACCGCAAAACCTCTAAATTTTTCACCCTGTGACAATCTTACATAGTATTCTGTCACCTAATTCACACCATTGTAGATTCTAATTCTTCCCAGAGGCTAGGCAATTTTCTCCATGGCCGAAGGTCAAAGACAATGTTGTCCACGGGGGTAGAACCCTTCAAAAGAGGCAGAGAAGTATTCTCTGTATTCTGGCTTCCCACACCATGTGGGGAGAAGCTTTCTGCCAAATCCATCAAGCAAGGCAATCCGTGCCCTTCCAAGCAGAAGGAAAAATGGGAATTTGCCTTGAAGAAAATGTCAGGGTTTGGAGTGCAAGTCAGTGCTGGAATGTGCCAGCATGTCCGTGTGGACTTTGCTAAGCTGCAAGGCCAGGCTGTGAAGACGGGATCCCTGCAGCCAAGAAATGCCCTCTTGCTCTGGGGCCTTCCATGGCACCAGCAGCACAAGGGAGAGCCCTTCCTTGGCCTTTGCCTTCAGCAAGGCCCCACTTTGGGCAAAGCCTGAATTCCCTAAGGAAGCAGCTCCCATTTCCACTGCCCGCCCTGAAGGATGCCAGAGGACACACAAGCTCAGCAAGGTGCTAATGCAATACAGCTTGGGCTGCAGCTTTCTGCCCTTGTATCTCTGGAGCCTTGCAGGGGAAGGCTGCGTGCCTTGGTGCGACTTTCAGCAGCTCTCCTTGCTGACAGCAACTGGGCAGCCCAAGGCTCTTTGCTCTCTGCCCAGGCAAGAGCAGAAAGAAGCCTTCCTCTGCCTTTGTAGGCCCCCGAGACGAGCAAGGACAATGAGTGTGCAGAGAAGAGGCCAGCAGCACTGCACAGCAGCTTCTCTCCTAAATGGCAGCAAACTCAAAGACTCATGCTATGCTTTGGGGTTTGGCTTGTGTTTTGTTTGGAGCTTTCCCCCCCCAGGAAAACCTGTGGCATTTGCCAAGTTGCCCACGTGCATTTGAGTGGTGCGCTCTGGCTGCTGCCTAGATGGCTCTCCAAATGGTGCCTTTGGCCCTCTCTTTCCTCTGTTACCGTGGCTCATTTCAAGGGCTTGATGGGTAACACCCTTTCTCTTTTCTCACCTTGTGCTCAAGAGCTGGGAGAGCCGCCGACCCCCCTGGCCCGCCCCAGCTTGAGCCTAAAAGGCTTCTGCAGCAGGGGAACGGGGCGTGGGGCCAATGGCTCAGCTGCCAGCACCGCTGCTAGCCAACGTGGAAGGCTCATCTGTACGGCTGCAGTCAGCTCACAGCTGCCAGCATCTGGGCTGTGTCCTGCCCCACCTTTGTCCTGCCATCAAGGCGGAGGACACAAACCTGAGACACTGACAAGCCCGCCTTGTCCGCCATGTCCCCAGGTGCCACATCCACACATTCCTTAAGTGCCTGCAGGCATGGCAATCGCCCCAATTCCGTGGGCAGCCTGTGCCAGTGCTTGACAACCCTTTCAGAGGAGACCCTTTGCCCTAATACCCAATCTAAAGCACTCCTGGCACAACTTGAGGCCATTTCCTCTTGTCCTGTCCCTTGTTCCCTGCGAGCAGAGCCTGACCTGCATTAGCTCCACCCTCCTGTCTGGGAGTTGCAGGAAGTGAGAAGGTTCCTCTCTGATCCTGCCCTTCTCCAGTGTCAGCCCCTGCAGCTCCCTCAGCCCCTGCTCATCAGACTTCTTCTCCAGCCTCTTGGCCAGCTCCCTTCCCTTCCCTTCCCTTCTCTGCACACACTCCAGCCTCTCAAGGTCATGCTTGAGGGGAGGGGCCCAAAACTCATCCCAAGACTCCAGGAAACTTAGAGCTGCTCCACTGAACTCTCCAAAGAGAGCAAGGGCGAGTGATGCTGACATTTCTCCCGGCTACTCAGGGAATATCTTGCCTGCCTCTTCACGCTGCCTGTCTGCTTTGTACCAGAGCCCCTCCACAAAATCTGCCTTGTTGGCCTTCGCCCATGAATACTCAACCCCATCAGCACCAGCATGAAGCTCGAGACAGTTGGAACCCTCCCTTACACAGACACCGACCCCAGCAGCTCTCCTTCCTTGCCTGTCCCTTCTGAAGGCTTTCTAGCCATCGGCTACAGCGCTCCAGTGTGGGACTCATCCCACCATGGCTCTGGCATGGCAACCATGTCCCGCTTTTCCCAACCTGCAACCATTCCCAGCGGCTGCACTTTGTTGTCCATGCTGCATGAAGTGGCGAGGAAGCACTTCAGTTGAGCTCTTGATCTCGCTACCTTTTTGGAGGGGGATGAAAGGAAGAAGAGAAACTTGTCTTGACGCACAGACCGCGTGAATGTGCTTGTCGATAGGGCCAGGGACTCACAGCTAGGGAAGGCACAAAAGAAGTTCTCCCTTCTAGAAAATGTTACCGATTGGCACGCACTGTTGCTCAGCCAAGGCCGTGTGAAATTCCTGAACTTAGAGAAGAAGAACAAAGGCTTAAGAGAGTTAAGAATAGTGTTTGGTTCTATATGTGTATCTAAAGAAACCAGAGGGTGCATATTAGAGGGGGCCATAGAGACGGCGATTTGGGAAGTCTGTACCTTCCGAGTACCTCAGGCAACGGGGGAAGGAAGAGGGTGATGCACCTGGAAATTAGGATCAAAAAGGAGGCTGCGCCCCACAGCAATTGGAGACACGCCATGAGAAATGTCCCATGGCCTCTGCCTTTATTGCAATGAGACGACAGGACTCCTGTATGTCTTTTCCAGACTAAACCTCGGGTGTTGTGAATTCTTTTCTGCACAGGGAGAGGCCCTAATCCTTTGGGGACCATTCTCAAGCTCTTCTCTGCTTTCTGACCCATCAAGAAGCCCCGGGTCCTTGCTGCTGCACGCATCTCCCACGGCTCTCTGCCGGCTGGCCGCCCAGCGGAGCTGCCAGCTCCGGCTGGCAGGGCCTCAGCGCCCTGTGCCCTGTGCCCTTTGGCCCCGCCGGCCGCGCCAGGCCCTGCCTGCTGCCCTGATGGTGGCACTCGTGGCCCCAGTGCTCTCCAAGGGCTTCTCCGGGGGCACCTTCCTGCGGCCTTTCAGTCCCTGCACGAGGCCCAGCCGAGACCTGCAGAGGGGCTGTTCCCAAGGGCCTGGAGGCACAGCCCCAGGGGCAGTGGCTTGCCACTGACAGAGGGTGGGCTTAGGCTGGAGATGTGCAAGAAATTCTGGCCTCGGAGGCTGGCGAGGCCCTGGCCCACGCTGCCCACAGAAGCTGTGGCTGCCCCATGGCTGGCAGTGTTCCAGGCCAGCTTGGACGGGGCTTGGAGCAACCTGGCCTAGTGGGAGGTGTCCCTGCCCTTGGCAGCAGGCTTGCAACAAGACGATTTTCAAGGAGCCTTCCAAGCCAAGGCCTTCTGTGATTCTGTGATCACAGATCACTTGGGGCAGCTGGCCTTCATTTCTGCTTAGAACCACTTCAGCACGGTAAATTGGGCTGAGTTCAAGGACACTGTTCACGAGCCCAGCTTGCCAGCGCCTGAGATTTACCAGTGCTCTGGGTCTGGCTGAGATCAATCAAGTCCTGCACGCTCCAGATTCTGGCATATTGTCGTTTCTTGAAGCAAGGACAAAGCAGCTTCTGGCCTTCCACTCCTAAATGCACTAACTGCAGAGCATGAGTAGATGTTCCAGCAGATAGCGACACTATACAAGGCTTGACTTGTGCAAAAAATAATATCATCTAGGTAATCTATCATGGAGATGTAATAAATAGATCTATTTTCTTAAAATCTTTCCAGACATAAATGCACTAAGAGCATTAATATGTGTCACAACAGATAGTGACACTAAATATGTGTTCTATGGTTATTATTTAAAACTGATGACCTACTCAACCCTTTCTAATTATTTTTTCGCATATTTCATCTAGATGATCATTTTATCATTTTCATTCTATTTTATCATAGAATAAGGATGTATTTGGTATCTTTTCTATTACTTAGATTAGTATATTGCTTTGTTTTATTATACTTTACTATTATATATGATCATTAATAAACTTTAGAGTATACGCTATGTATAAACAATATATATACATCTATGAAATAAAAATCTAGATTCTTATATAGACACAGTTTCAGGCCAGCTCCGACACAGTCGGACCCAAAGGTGTCCCTTCCGGGGACAAGGAGTGTGGAGCTTTTAAAGGGGTACCCTTCCTTCTCGGACCAGGCTAAAAGAGCAGAGGAGGCTGCTGTTCTGCTAAGTTCTTTATTTCATAGTCTCATAGCTTTCTTGAAGGCCGAGTTCAAAGGGGGTTACATGATAAAGCCAAGCAGCAGCAGCAACAGCAGGCAAAACCCGCTTCTTCTATATCCTCTATATGCTCCATATATGCTTTTTCTTGCAGAAGGGTGGATTATATTTGTTAATTGACCAATAAGATTAACACATGATTCTGGTTTTTCTTTTCTTAACCTATCCTGGTCTAATTCTTACAATCGTAAGTCTTACACAAGTGTTACATAGGTATTACACAGATTTGCGTATACAGTTTCTATCAGTTCTTCTTGTTTATGTGAACACTCCATCTAAAAAATGTGAACAGTATAATTCTATCTATATTTTGTCGAAAGGAAAGAATTCCGTGAAAAGGTAACCCTGCTGCAGCAAGCACTGTGTTTAAGGTCTCTGTGACAGCTTTTTAATTCTTAAGGCACTTAGCATATATTTCTACTAAAAGTTAAAAAATCTATCTTTCTATTTCACTTTGCTGTGGCTTCTTGCATCACAGCTTGTGCAAACCTTTTAATTCAACCCCTGTGCTTTGGCTTCCCTCTGGGCCTGAGTCCAGAGGAGCTTTCACTCCAACAAAGGAGAGATACCGTCCATTGGCTGATGGCAGGCAAGCGGCGCTGATTGTTCCTCTTGGTCTTTTGTTCCCTGTTTCTGTTTCCTTTTTCTGTCCCACATTCCTGCTTCTTTCCTCCTCTAAGTTTTGGCCCTTGCCAAAGGCCGGGAACAATTGCACGTTACAGCTGGGCTTTGGTGGCTTTGGCCACCAAAAAGGCCACCAAAAAAACAGAGGCAGGCGCTCTGTTTGTGCGTGTCCTCAGGAGTGGCAAAGGTCATATGCAAGTAGGGCTTAGTGCAGATCTGGGTGACTTGTTTTGGAGATGGAAATGATACGAGGAGGTAGAATCAACCCTGCTGTGGCCCTGCACCTGCTGAGGCGGCAGGAGAGGCCGTGGGACCTGGGCCAGAGTCTTTGCACGCATCCTCTTCTCCTTGAAGGACCAGATTTGTACGACAGCTTGTTCTGCGCAGTGAAGGGCAGTGAGGCCGATGGCGCTAGAGAGGTGCAGGTGCTCTTCTGGGCCTCAGGGAAACAACATGGGGCCGAGAGGCCTCTGCTTCACTGCAGACGTCATTCTGTGCTTAGGCCTTGCTGCAGCCAGGGGCAAGAGAGCTGAGAGGCCCCGCTGATGTTTTTCTCAAGCAGCCCCTTCAATTCTTTGCTGACTTCAAGCAGCTGTGCAGCACATCTGGCATTCAGCGCAGTGAGCGAGCACTGCAGCACATTGCCCAGAGGTTGTGGAGTCTCCCTGAGCGCAGATAGTCAAGAACCATCTGAAGGCAACCCTTTGCAAGGCGCAGCGGGAAGACCCTGCTGGAGCAGCCCTGGCCAAGATGATCCCACCGGTGCTCCTTCCAAACGTTAACTCTTCTGGGATTTGGAGATCCGCATCTTTGCACAAGGTGAAGCTCTCAGAGGGAAAGTGGAGTCCAAGAAAGAGTTGGGGGCAGCCACAAGGCCTGGTGCTAATGGGAGTCTCTCTCACAAGGCCCCTGGCCACGGCCTCTTCAGCTCCATCAGCTTTGACTCCCCGAAAGTTCTTTTGCTCTAGAGGAAAGGTGTGGCAGCAATTCCCACTGCCTCTTGAGCAGTGCCCTCTCCACATTCTGCACGCTCAGGTCTGCGTCAGCTGCAGCCCAGGGAGCAGATTCTGCCCACAGAGCCCAGAGAACACAAAAGGGAATCGGAGTATTTCCTCTTGCGTGGTCCCCGATCTGGGTAGCCAACCTGGTCATCAGTGCATGCGGTGCTGAGGAGACTGCTGAGATGACACCGCGGCTGCTGCTGCTTCTGCTGGCAGAATGCTGCTGCACAGCGTTTTCCCTTCCCTCTCTGTGTCCCACATTGTTCCCTCTTTTCCCCTGTACAATGAGGGGCTTCTCTGCGGCCAGCCGCCGGCCCCACAAGCACAGCTCTAAGGTGGAGAAGCTCTTTCAGTGCTCATCGTTCAGGGTTCGTGTGAACCGCTTTCGCAGATCCACGTACTCACTCATCGCCTGGGAGTGGGCAACGGGATCCATCACCAGGTGGTGGAAGAGATTGCACGTCTCGGCCATTTGCACCTCTGGGGGAACCCTGATCTCCCCAGGAAGGCTCCGGTTGCCCACGATGAAGTGGTTGAGGCATCTCACTTGCACGCAGAAGCGCAGGCCCTCGCTGATATCCACCAGTCGCCTGACAAAATCTCTCCTGCGCCACCGTGACACGGGGATGATGGACAGGAGGTGCATGACAATGGTCTTGATGGTGTAGGTGGAAAAGCCGGAGCCCAGCTGCAGACAGCTGAAGAACTGCAGGCATTTGAGGTGCAAGCTGTCAGGGGGGGCCCGCCTGGCGATGCACTTGAAGAACTTCATCTCTGCCACGGCGTAGCTCTCCGGCCATGTTGTGCTTGGCGTGCAGGCCTCCCTAGGCTGGCTGCTCACAAAGATGTCTGAGTCGCCTTGCCGCACCCCAAACAGCACCTCAATGCGGAAGCTTGCTGCGCCGTTGCTCACCTGGAATTGGCAGGAGCGTCTGGAGGGCAGCAGCACTAAATGCCAATTGTGGGACTGAGGCAAAGCCGGCCAGATTGCTCTCACCAGTTGGTAGAACCAGCGGGCAGTTTTCCGCACGTCGAGGTAGGAGCCGGTGCACAGGGTGTGTAGGAGGCTGGCATCCTGATTGCTCCTCAGCACCTCCTGGGGCTGGTGCAGGAAGCACAGCATGTTCTCCCCCTGCTGCTCCCTGCTGCAGGTGCACTCCAGCTGCACGCGGACGCGGAAGTTCCTCCCGCGCCTCTGCCCCGCAGTGTCCAGCTCCAGCTGGAAGGAGTGGCCTCGGGGAGGATTCATGGCTACCAGCACACGGTACACAACATCCTGCTCACGGGGACTCCAACCTTCGAAGGCACTGCCCACCCCGATGGCTCGTTGCAGCACCGGGTAGAAACTGTTGCACAAGACGTGGCCAAAGTAAATGGCAAAATTGTCCATCAGGTCAGTTGTCCACTCACAGCCTTCCTGCAGGTCCTGTACAGGCCACTGGATGCGCTCCATTGCAATCCTTCCTATGTTATCTTCGCCCTCGTGCTCTTCTTCTTGGACTCCATTGGCAGCATCATTGTTGTTTTCTGCATTTGCAGCCTCACGGACAACTTCATTTCCAACATCGTCTTCTTCATTTGCAGCAACATTGCCGACTTCCTGTACATTGCCATCATCATTGTTGACTTCCTCGCGGTTGGCAGCATTGGCTTCTTCTTCTTCTTCATTTCCAACATCTTCTTCTTGGTTTGCAGCCGCATTTCTGACTTCCTCTTCATCGGCACCATCGTTTTCTTCTTCACGCTCCTCTCTCCTCAGGCTCCTTTTCCTCCAGATAAACTCTAGGGCCAAGAGAAGGAGCAGGAGCCCAGCAAAATCCCAGACCTGCCAGTGCTGCAAGGCAGACCACGGCAGGTCTCCCCAGGCCCCTCCACTCTGCCTCAGCATAAGCTGCTCCACCTCCCGCTCCAGAAGAATCCTCTCCACTTCCTGGTGCATCGCATGCACCTCCATGCTCAGACGCCTGGCCTCATGCAAAGCATCTCCCGCGGGCTGCGGGTACGGGATAAGGCTTTGCAAGAGCAAGAGCCAGAATAGCCAGTGACCCATGGTCTGCAGGAGGATGGAGAGAAGGCCTTGAGTGGGGCGGGGAGGGAGGCAGCTGCCACTGGGGGCAGCAGGGACGGCAATCACAGGCATCTGGGGCCGGGAAGGACAGGGCCCCAGACAGCTGGCAGGCAGCAAGGCCTGTCCCGCTGCCCCAGCAGCAGCAGCAGCGGCACCGTGCCCTGCCCAAGGCTCTCCCATATGAGGGGCTGTCCCTGCATGCGGGGGGACAAGCCAGCCTCGGGTGCAGCGTTTCCGCCCCGGCCCTCGTCCCCAGCCCAGCCTCCCCGCCACGTGTGCACTCACCGCTTGCCCAAGCAATACAGGGCCAGCGTTACCTGCTGGGGCCTTTTAGAGCTGCCCCCATTGTGACACGTCGCCCGGCATGTCACAGGGGTCACAGCACAGCACAGCCAGGCCAGCACCACCCTTTGTCCCCAGCCCAGCTCAGGCGCTCAGAGTGGCCCTGGTGTACTGGTTAAGGCTGCTTTGGAGTGAATCTTCTGGGAAGAACTCCCCTTGCTCTTCCTTTGGTCTTTCTTATCAGCTGCTCCCCACTGGCAATCTCCTAGATATCCATGCTGGAAGGCACCCTTGACTCCACACTGCTTGAGCTACACTTGAAGCTCTGAGTGGTCGAGGTTGAAAAAGACCCTGAAGATCACACAGTCCAACCGCAAACTTAACACTGCCTACTCCACTGATCAGCCAGCTCCCCAAATGCCACATGCACGTGACTTTTAAACCTTGCTGAGGGTGCTGACGCCGCCATTTCTGCTAGGCAGCCTGTTCCCAAGCTTGAGGTGCTCTTTATTGAGGGAATAGTTCCTGGAGATCCAATCTAAAGCTCCCGTGGCACAACTTGAGCTCATTTCCTCTGGTCCAAATACGCTTTGTTGCCCGGGCTAATAGAAGGGAGGTTGCAGCTGGCTACAAGCTCCCTTCAGGGACCATCTGCACCGTGTCAGGAGCTTGCGCTGTGAAACCAGCTCCTCCCAGAAGAGAGAAAGGTGATGCTTTTGCTCTGTCGTTCCCGTCATCCAGTGGCAGCAAATGGCTTGTCGGTGGGCAGAAGAGTTTTGGGCTGCCAGGAAGCGTTTCCATGTTGACGCAGTCCTCGCCTTAATTGTGTCTGCCCTCGTGGGGGAGACTTTTTAGAGCCTTTGCCAGGAGTCAGAGACAAACAGGACCTTTGGCTTTCTCAGCCTTCAGATAGTTGTTTATTAAGTCTTATCAGGAAAGTACAAGCCACTGACGTGACCCAGACATAGCATGAAGCAGAGAATGCAGCAAAAGCCGAATTATCAAGATTTTGCAGCCCGTTGAAAGGTAAATTACCCAATGAAAACTTACAACGCAAGGTCTTTTCACTTCTCTACCACTGTCTAATAAATCACCTAGTCATGCTGGCAGGAACTGAGGAATTCCCTGTCAAATCATCCCAGACCACTTCTGCCGCAGAATATGGAGTAGATGGAGAAGAAGAAGAAGGTCTGGAGAACAATAACAATCCTCCATGTGGATGTTTTCTGCTTTTATCTACTTCCTAAACTAATAACCGCAAAACCTCTAAATTTTTCACCCTGTGACAATCTTACATAGTATTCTGTCACCTAATTCACACCATTGTAGATTCTAATTCTTCCCAGAGGCTAGGCAATTTTCTCCATGGCCGAAGGTCAAAGACAATGTTGTCCACGGGGGTAGAACCCTTCAAAAGAGGCAGAGAAGTATTCTCTGTATTCTGGCTTCCCACACCATGTGGGGAGAAGCTTTCTGCCAAATCCATCAAGCAAGGCAATCCGTGCCCTTCCAAGCAGAAGGAAAAATGGGAATTTGCCTTGAAGAAAATGTCAGGGTTTGGAGTGCAAGTCAGTGCTGGAATGTGCCAGCATGTCCGTGTGGACTTTGCTAAGCTGCAAGGCCAGGCTGTGAAGACGGGATCCCTGCAGCCAAGAAATGCCCTCTTGCTCTGGGGCCTTCCATGGCACCAGCAGCACAAGGGAGAGCCCTTCCTTGGCCTTTGCCTTCAGCAAGGCCCCACTTTGGGCAAAGCCTGAATTCCCTAAGGAAGCAGCTCCCATTTCCACTGCCCGCCCTGAAGGATGCCAGAGGACACACAAGCTCAGCAAGGTGCTAATGCAATACAGCTTGGGCTGCAGCTTTCTGCCCTTGTATCTCTGGAGCCTTGCAGGGGAAGGCTGCGTGCCTTGGTGCGACTTTCAGCAGCTCTCCTTGCTGACAGCAACTGGGCAGCCCAAGGCTCTTTGCTCTCTGCCCAGGCAAGAGCAGAAAGAAGCCTTCCTCTGCCTTTGTAGGCCCCCGAGACGAGCAAGGACAATGAGTGTGCAGAGAAGAGGCCAGCAGCACTGCACAGCAGCTTCTCTCCTAAATGGCAGCAAACTCAAAGACTCATGCTATGCTTTGGGGTTTGGCTTGTGTTTTGTTTGGAGCTTTCCCCCCCCAGGAAAACCTGTGGCATTTGCCAAGTTGCCCACGTGCATTTGAGTGGTGCGCTCTGGCTGCTGCCTAGATGGCTCTCCAAATGGTGCCTTTGGCCCTCTCTTTCCTCTGTTACCGTGGCTCATTTCAAGGGCTTGATGGGTAACACCCTTTCTCTTTTCTCACCTTGTGCTCAAGAGCTGGGAGAGCCGCCGACCCCCCTGGCCCGCCCCAGCTTGAGCCTAAAAGGCTTCTGCAGCAGGGGAACGGGGCGTGGGGCCAATGGCTCAGCTGCCAGCACCGCTGCTAGCCAACGTGGAAGGCTCATCTGTACGGCTGCAGTCAGCTCACAGCTGCCAGCATCTGGGCTGTGTCCTGCCCCACCTTTGTCCTGCCATCAAGGCGGAGGACACAAACCTGAGACACTGACAAGCCCGCCTTGTCCGCCATGTCCCCAGGTGCCACATCCACACATTCCTTAAGTGCCTGCAGGCATGGCAATCGCCCCAATTCCGTGGGCAGCCTGTGCCAGTGCTTGACAACCCTTTCAGAGGAGACCCTTTGCCCTAATACCCAATCTAAAGCACTCCTGGCACAACTTGAGGCCATTTCCTCTTGTCCTGTCCCTTGTTCCCTGCGAGCAGAGCCTGACCTGCATTAGCTCCACCCTCCTGTCTGGGAGTTGCAGGAAGTGAGAAGGTTCCTCTCTGATCCTGCTCTTCTCCAGTGTCAGCCCCTGCAGCTCCCTCAGCCCCTGCTCATCAGACTTCTTCTCCAGCCTCTTGGCCAGCTCCCTTCCCTTCCCTTCCCTTCCCTTCTCTGCACACACTCCAGCCTCTCAAGGTCATGCTTGAGGGGAGGGGCCCAAAACTCATCCCAAGACTCCAGGAAACTTAGAGCTGCTCCACTGAACTCTCCAAAGAGAGCAAGGGCGAGTGATGCTGACATTTCTCCCGGCTACTCAGGGAATATCTTGCCTGCCTCTTCACGCTGCCTGTCTGCTTTATACCAGAGCCCCTCCACGAAATCTGCCTTGTTGGCCTTCGCCCATGAATACTCAACCCCATCAGCACCAGCATGAAGCTCGAGACAGTTGGAACTCTCCCTTACACAGACACCGACCCCAGCAGCTCTCCTTCCTTGCCTGTCCCTTCTGAAGGCTTTCTAGCCATCGGCTACAGCGCTCCAGTGTGGGACTCATCCCACCATGGCTCTGGCATGGCAACCATGTCCCGCTTTTCCCAACCTGCAACCACTCCCAGCGGCTGCACTTTGTTGTCCATGCTGCATGAAGTGGCGAGGAAGCACTTCAGTTGAGCTCTTGATCTCGCTACCTTTTTGGAGGGGGATGAAAGGAAGAAGAGAAACTTGTCTTGACACACAGACCGCGTGAATGTGCTTGTCGATAGGGCCAGGGACTCACAGCTAGGGAAGGCACAAAAGAAGTTCTCCCTTCTAGAAAATGTTACCGATTGGCACGCACTGTTGCTCAGCCAAGGCCGTGTGAAATTCCTGAACTTAGAGAAGAAGAACAAAGGCTTAAGAGAGTTAAGAATAGTGTTTGGTTCTATATGTGTATCTAAAGAAACCAGAGGGTGCATATTAGAGGGGGCCATAGAGACGGCGATTTGGGAAGTCTGTACCTTCCGAGTACCTCAGGCAACGGGGGAAGGAAGAGGGTGATGCACCTGGAAATTAGGATCAAAAAGGAGGCTGCGCCCCACAGCAATTGGAGACACGCCATGAGAAATGTCCCGTGGCCTCTGCCTTTATTGCAATGAGACGACAGGACTCCTGTGTGTCTTTTCCAGACTAAACCTCGGGTGTTGTGAATTCTTTTCTGCACAGGGAGAGGCCCTAATCCTTTGGGGACCATTCTCAAGCTCTTCTCTGCTTTCTGACCCATCAAGAAGCCCCGGGTCCTTGCTGCTGCACGCATCTCCCACGGCTCTCTGCCGGCTGGCCGCCCAGCGGAGCTGCCAGCTCCGGCTGGCAGGGCCTCAGCACCCTGTGCCCTGTGCCCTTTGGCCCCGCCGGCCGCGCCAGGCCCTGCCTGCTGCCCTGATGGTGGCACTCGTGGCCCCAGTGCTCTCCAAGGGCTTCTCCGGGGGCACCTTCCTGCGGCCTTTCAGTCCCTGCACGAGGCCCAGCCGAGACCTGCAGAGGGGCTGTTCCCAAGGGCCTGGAGGCACAGCCCCAGGGGCAGTGGCTTGCCACTGACAGAGGGTGGGCTTAGGCTGGAGATGTGCAAGAAATTCTGGCCTCGGAGGCTGGCGAGGCCCTGGCCCACGCTGCCCACAGAAGCTGTGGCTGCCCCATGGCTGGCAGTGTTCCAGGCCAGCTTGGACGGGGCTTGGAGCAACCTGGCCTAGTGGGAGGTGTCCCTGCCCTTGGCAGCAGGCTTGCAACAAGACGATTTTCAAGGAGCCTTCCAAGCCAAGGCCTTCTGTGATTCTGTGATCACAGATCACTTGGGGCAGCTGGCCTTCATTTCTGCTTAGAACCACTTCAGCACGGTAAATTGGGCTGAGTTCAAGGACACTGTTCACGAGCCCAGCTTGCCAGCGCCTGAGATTTACCAGTGCTCTGGGTCTGGCTGAGATCAATCAAGTCCTGCATGCTCCAGATTCTGGCATATTGTCGTTTCTTGAAGCAAGGACAAAGCAGCTTCTGGCCTTCCACTCCTAAATGCACTAACTGCAGAGCATGAGTAGATGTTCCAGCAGATAGCGACACTATACAAGGCTTGACTTGTGCAAAAAATAATATCATCTAGGTAATCTATCATGGAGATGTAATAAATAGATCTATTTTCTTAAAATCTTTCCAGACATAAATGCACTAAGAGCATTAATATGTGTCACAACAGATAGTGACACTAAATATGTGTTCTATGGTTATTATTTAAAACTGATGACCTACTCAACCCTTTCTAATTATTTTTTCGCATATTTCATCTAGATGATCATTTTATCATTTTCATTCTATTTTATCATAGAATAAGGATGTATTTGGTATCTTTTCTATTACTTAGATTAGTATATTGCTTTGTTTTATTATACTTTACTATTATATATGATCATTAATAAACTTTAGAGTATACGCTATGTATAAACAATATATATACATCTATGAAATAAAAATCTAGATTCTTATATAGACACAGTTTCAGGCCAGCTCCGACACAGTCGGACCCGAAGGTGTCCCTTCCGGGGACAAGGAGTGTGGAGCTTTTAAAGGGGTACCCTTCCTTCTCGGACCAGGCTAAAAGAGCAGAGGAGGCTGCTGTTCTGCTAAGTTCTTTATTTCATAGTCTCATAGCTTTCTTGAAGGCCGAGTTCAAAGGGGGTTACATGATAAAGCCAAGCAGCAGCAGCAACAGCAGGCAAAACCCGCTTCTTCTATATCCTCTATATGCTCCATATATGCTTTTTCTTGCAGAAGGGTGGATTATATTTGTTAATTGACCAATAAGATTAACACATGATTCTGGTTTTTCTTTTCTTAACCTATCCTGGTCTAATTCTTACAATCGTAAGTCTTACACAAGTGTTACATAGGTATTACACAGATTTGCGTATACAGTTTCTATCAGTTCTTCTTGTTTATGTGAACACTCCATCTAAAAAATGTGAACAGTATAATTCTATCTATATTTTGTCGAAAGGAAAGAATTCCGTGAAAAGGTAACCCTGCTGCAGCAAGCACTGTGTTTAAGGTCTCTGCGACAGCTTTTTAATTCTTAAGGCACTTAGCATATATTTCTACTAAAAGTTAAAAAATCTATCTTTCTATTTCACTTTGCTGTGGCTTCTTGCGTCACAGCTTGTGCAAACCTTTTAATTCAACCCCTGTGCTTTGGCTTCCCTCTGGGCCTGAGTCCAGAGGAGCTTTCACTCCAACAAAGGAGGGACACCGTCCATGGGCTGATGGCGGGCAAGCGGCGCTGATTGTTCCTCTTGGTCTTTTGTTCCCTGTTTCTGTTTCCTTTTTCTGTCCCACATTCCTGCTTCTTTCCTCCTCTAAGTTTTGGCCCTTGCCAAAGGCCAGGAACAATTGCACGTTACAGCTGGGCTTTGGTGGCTTTGGCCACCAAAAAGGCCACCAAAAAAACAGAGGCAGGCGCTCTGTTTGTGCGTGTCCTCAGGAGTGGCAAAGGTCATATGCAAGTAGGGCTTAGTGCAGATCTGGGTGACTTGTTTTGGAGATGGAAATGATACGAGGAGGTAGAATCAACCCTGCTGTGGCCCTGCACCTGCTGAGGCGGCAGGAGAGGCCGTGGGACCTGGGCCAGAGTCTTTGCACGCATCCTCTTCTCCTAGAAGGACCAGATTTGTACGACAGCTTGTTCTGCGCAGTGAAGGGCAGTGAGGCCGATGGCGCTAGAGAGGTGCAGGTGCTCTTCTGGGCCTCAGGGAAACAACATGGGGCCGAGAGGCCTCTGCTTCACTGCAGACGTCATTCTGTGCTTAGGCCTTGCTGCAGCCAGGGGCAAGAGAGCTGAGAGGCCCCGCTGATGTTTTTCTCAAGCAGCCCCTTCAATTCTTTGCTGACTTCAAGCAGCTGTGCAGCACATCTGGCATTCAGCGCAGTGAGCGAGCACTGCAGCACATTGCCCAGAGGTTGTGGAGTCTCCCTGAGCGCAGATAGTCAAGAACCATCTGAAGGCAACCCTTTGCAAGGCGCAGCGGGAAGACCCTGCTGGAGCAGCCCTGGCCAAGATGATCCCACCGGTGCTCCTTCCAAACGTTAACTCTTCTGGGATTTGGAGATCCGCATCTTTGCACAAGGTGAAGCTCTCAGAGGGAAAGTGGAGTCCAAGAAAGAGTTGGGGGCAGCCACAAGGCCTGGTGCTAATGGGAGTCTCTCTCACAAGGCCCCTGGCCACGGCCTCTTCAGCTCCATCAGCTTTGACTCCCCGAAAGTTCTTTTGCTCTAGAGGAAAGGTGTGGCAGCAATTCCCACTGCCTCTTGAGCAGTGCCCTCTCCACATTCTGCACGCTCAGGTCTGCGTCAGCTGCAGCCCAGGGAGCAGATTCTGCCCACAGAGCCCAGAGAACACAAAAGGGAATCGGAGTATTTCCTCTTGCGTGGTCCCCGATCTGGGTAGCCAACCTGGTCATCAGTGCATGCGGTGCTGAGGAGACTGCTGAGATGACACCGCTGCTGCTGCTGCTTCTGCTGGCAGAGTGCTGCTGCACAGCGTTTTCCCTTCCCTCTCTGTGTCCCACATTGTTCCCTCTTTTCCCCTGTACAATGAGGGGCTTCTCTGCGGCCAGCTGCCGGCCCCACAAGCACAGCTCTAAGGTGGAGAAGCTCTTTCAGTGCTCATCGTTCAGGGTTCGTGTGAACCGCTTTCGCAGGTCCACGTACTCACTCATCGCCTGGGAGTGGGCAACGGGATCCATCACCAGGTGGTGGAAGAGATTGCACGTCTCGGCCATTTGCACCTCTGGGGGAACCCTGATCTCCCCAGGAAGGCTCCGGTTGCCCACAATGAAGTGGTTGAGGCATCTCACTTGCACGCAGAAGCGCAGGCCCTCGCTGATATCCACCAGTCGCCTGACAAAATCTCTCCTGCGCCACCGTGACACGGGGATGATGGACAGGAGGTGCATGACAATGGTCTTGATGGTGTAGGTGGAAAAGCCGGAGCCCAGCTGCAGACAGCTGAAGAACTGCAGGCATTTGAGGTGCAAGCTGTCAGGGGGGGCCTGCCTGGCGATGCACTTGAAGAACTTCATCTCTGCCACGGCGTAGCTCTCCGGCCATGTTGTGCTTGGCGTGCAGGCCTCCCTAGGCTGGCTGCTCACAAAGATGTCTGAGTCGCCTTGCCGCACCCCAAACAGCACCTCAATGCGGAAGCTTGCTGCGCCGTTGCTCACCTGGAATTGGCAGGAGCGTCTGGAGGGCAGCAGCACTAAATGCCAATTGTGGGACTGAGGCAAAGCCGGCCAGATTGCTCTCACCAGTTGGTAGAACCAGCGGGCAGTTTTCCGCACGTCGAGGTAGGAGCCGGTGCACAGGGTGTGTAGGAGGCTGGCATCCTGATTGCTCCTCAGCACCTCCTGGGGCTGGTGCAGGAAGCACAGCATGTTCTCCCCCTGCTGCTCCCTGCTGCAGGTGCACTCCAGCTGCACGCGGACGCGGAAGTTCCTCCCGCGCCTCTGCCCCGCAGTGTCCAGCTCCAGCTGGAAGGAGTGGCCTCGGGGAGGATTCATGGCTACCAGCACACGGTACACAACATCCTGCTCACGGGGACTCCAACCTTCGAAGGCACTGCCCACCCCGATGGCTCGTTGCAGCACCGGGTAGAAACTGTTGCACAAGACGTGGCCAAAGTAAATGGCAAAATTGTCCATCAGGTCAGTTGTCCACTCACAGCCTTCCTGCAGGTCCTGTACAGGCCACTGGATGCGCTCCATTGCAATCCTTCCTATGTTATCTTCGCCCTCGTGCTCTTCTTCTTGGACTCCATTGGCAGCATCATTGTTGTTTTCTGCATTTGCAGCCTCACGGACAACTTCATTTCCAACATCGTCTTCTTCATTTGCAGCAACATTGCCGACTTCCTGTACATTGCCATCATCATTGTTGACTTCCTCGCGGTTGGCAGCATTGGCTTCTTCTTCTTCTTCATTTCCAACATCTTCTTCTTGGTTTGCAGCCGCATTTCTGACTTCCTCTTCATCGGCACCATCGTTTTCTTCTTCACGCTCCTCTCTCCTCAGGCTCCTTTTCCTCCAGATAAACTCTAGGGCCAAGAGAAGGAGCAGGAGCCCAGCAAAATCCCAGACCTGCCAGTGCTGCAAGGCAGACCACGGCAGGTCTCCCCAGGCCCCTCCACTCTGCCTCAGCATAAGCTGCTCCACCTCCCGCTCCAGAAGAATCCTCTCCACTTCCTGGTGCATCGCATGCACCTCCATGCTCAGACGCCTGGCCTCATGCAAAGCATCTCCCGCGGGCTGCGGGTACGGGATAAGGCTTTGCAAGAGCAAGAGCCAGAATAGCCAGTGACCCATGGTCTGCAGGAGGATGGAGAGAAGGCCTTGAGTGGGGCGGGGAGGGAGGCAGCTGCCACTGGGGGCAGCAGGGACGGCAATCACAGGCATCTGGGGCCGGGAAGGACAGGGCCCCAGACAGCTGGCAGGCAGCAAGGCCTGTCCCGCTGCCCCAGCAGCAGCAGCAGCGGCACCGTGCCCTGCCCAAGGCTCTCCCATATGAGGGGCTGTCCCTGCATGCGGGGGGACAAGCCAGCCTCGGGTGCAGCGTTTCCGCCCCGGCCCTCGTCCCCAGCCCAGCCTCCCCGCCACGTGTGCACTCACCGCTTGCCCAAGCAATACAGGGCCAGCGTTACCTGCTGGGGCCTTTTAGAGCTGCCCCCATTGTGACACGTCGCCCGGCATGTCACAGGGGTCACAGCACAGCACAGCCAGGCCAGCACCACCCTTTGTCCCCAGCCCAGCTCAGGCGCTCAGAGTGGCCCTGGTGTACTGGTTAAGGCTGCTTTGGAGTGAATCTTCTGGGAAGAACTCCCCTTGCTCTTCCTTTGGTCTTTCTTATCAGCTGCTCCCCACTGGCAATCTCCTAGATATCCATGCTGGAAGGCACCCTTGACTCCACACTGCTTGAGCTACACTTGAAGCTCTGAGTGGTCGAGGTTGAAAAAGACCCTGAAGATCACACAGTCCAACCGCAAACTTAACACTGCCTACTCCACTGATCAGCCAGCTCCCCAAATGCCACATGCACGTGACTTTTAAACCTTGCTGAGGGTGCTGACGCCGCCATTTCTGCTAGGCAGCCTGTTCCCAAGCTTGAGGTGCTCTTTATTGAGGGAATAGTTCCTGGAGATCCAATCTAAAGCTCCCGTGGCACAACTTGAGCTCATTTCCTCTGGTCCAAATATGCTTTGTTCCCCGGGCTAATAGAAGGGAGGTTGCAGCTGGCTACAAGCTCCCTTCAGGGACCATCTGCACCGTGTCAGGAGCTTGCGCTGTGAAACCAGCTCCTCCCAGAAGAGAGAAAGGTGATGCTTTTGCTCTGTCGTTCCCGTCATCCAGTGGCAGCAAATGGCTTGTCGGTGGGCAGAAGAGTTTTGGGCTGCCAGGAAGCGTTTCCATGTTGACGCAGTCCTCGCCTTAATTGTGTCTGCCCTCGTGGGGGAGACTTTTTAGAGCCTTTGCCAGGAGTCAGAGACAAACAGGACCTTTGGCTTTCTCAGCCTTCAGATAGTTGTTTATTAAGTCTTATCAGGAAAGTACAAGCCACTGACGTGACCCAGACATAGCATGAAGCAGAGAATGCAGCAAAAGCCGAATTATCAAGATTTTGCAGCCCGTTGAAAGGTAAATTACCCAATGAAAACTTACAACGCAAGGTCTTTTCACTTCTCTACCACTGTCTAATAAATCACCTAGTCATGCTGGCAGGAACTGAGGAATTCCCTGTCAAATCATCCCAGACCACTTCTGCCGCAGAATATGGAGTAGATGGAGAAGAAGAAGAAGGTCTGGAGAACAATAACAATCCTCCATGTGGATGTTTTCTGCTTTTATCTACTTCCTAAACTAATAACCGCAAAACCTCTAAATTTTTCACCCTGTGACAATCTTACATAGTATTCTGTCACCTAATTCACACCATTGTAGATTCTAATTCTTCCCAGAGGCTAGGCAATTTTCTCCATGGCCGAAGGTCAAAGACAATGTTGTCCACGGGGGTAGAACCCTTCAAAAGAGGCAGAGAAGTATTCTCTGTATTCTGGCTTCCCACACCATGTGGGGAGAAGCTTTCTGCCAAATCCATCAAGCAAGGCAATCCGTGCCCTTCCAAGCAGAAGGAAAAATGGGAATTTGCCTTGAAGAAAATGTCAGGGTTTGGAGTGCAAGTCAGTGCTGGAATGTGCCAGCATGTCCGTGTGGACTTTGCTAAGCTGCAAGGCCAGGCTGTGAAGACGGGATCCCTGCAGCCAAGAAATGCCCTCTTGCTCTGGGGCCTTCCATGGCACCAGCAGCACAAGGGAGAGCCCTTCCTTGGCCTTTGCCTTCAGCAAGGCCCCACTTTGGGCAAAGCCTGAATTCCCTAAGGAAGCAGCTCCCATTTCCACTGCCCGCCCTGAAGGATGCCAGAGGACACACAAGCTCAGCAAGGTGCTAATGCAATACAGCTTGGGCTGCAGCTTTCTGCCCTTGTATCTCTGGAGCCTTGCAGGGGAAGGCTGCGTGCCTTGGTGCGACTTTCAGCAGCTCTCCTTGCTGACAGCAACTGGGCAGCCCAAGGCTCTTTGCTCTCTGCCCAGGCAAGAGCAGAAAGAAGCCTTCCTCTGCCTTTGTAGGCCCCCGAGACGAGCAAGGACAATGAGTGTGCAGAGAAGAGGCCAGCAGCACTGCACAGCAGCTTCTCTCCTAAATGGCAGCAAACTCAAAGACTCATGCTATGCTTTGGGGTTTGGCTTGTGTTTTGTTTGGAGCTTTCCCCCCCCAGGAAAACCTGTGGCATTTGCCAAGTTGCCCACGTGCATTTGAGTGGTGCGCTCTGGCTGCTGCCTAGATGGCTCTCCAAATGGTGCCTTTGGCCCTCTCTTTCCTCTGTTACCGTGGCTCATTTCAAGGGCTTGATGGGTAACACCCTTTCTCTTTTCTCACCTTGTGCTCAAGAGCTGGGAGAGCCGCCGACCCCCCTGGCCCGCCCCAGCTTGAGCCTAAAAGGCTTCTGCAGCAGGGGAACGGGGCGTGGGGCCAATGGCTCAGCTGCCAGCACCGCTGCTAGCCAACGTGGAAGGCTCATCTGTACGGCTGCAGTCAGCTCACAGCTGCCAGCATCTGGGCTGTGTCCTGCCCCACCTTTGTCCTGCCATCAAGGCGGAGGACACAAACTTGAGACACTGACAAGCCCGCCTTGTCCGCCATGTCCCCAGGTGCCACATCCACACATTCCTTAAGTGCCTGCAGGCATGGCAATCGCCCCAATTCCGTGGGCAGCCTGTGCCAGTGCTTGACAACCCTTTCAGAGGAGACCCTTTGCCCTAATACCCAATCTAAAGCACTCCTGGCACAACTTGAGGCCATTTCCTCTTGTCCTGTCCCTTGTTCCCTGCGAGCAGAGCCTGACCTGCATTAGCTCCACCCTCCTGTCTGGGAGTTGCAGGAAGTGAGAAGGTTCCTCTCTGATCCTGCTCTTCTCCAGTGTCAGCCCCTGCAGCTCCCTCAGCCCCTGCTCATCAGACTTCTTCTCCAGCCTCTTGGCCAGCTCCCTTCCCTTCCCTTCCCTTCCCTTCTCTGCACACACTCCAGCCTCTCAAGGTCATGCTTGAGGGGAGGGGCCCAAAACTCATCCCAAGACTCCAGGAAACTTAGAGCTGCTCCACTGAACTCTCCAAAGAGAGCAAGGGCGAGTGATGCTGACATTTCTCCCGGCTACTCAGGGAATATCTTGCCTGCCTCTTCACGCTGCCTGTCTGCTTTATACCAGAGCCCCTCCACGAAATCTGCCTTGTTGGCCTTCGCCCATGAATACTCAACCCCATCAGCACCAGCATGAAGCTCGAGACAGTTGGAACCCTCCCTTACACAGACACCGACCCCAGCAGCTCTCCTTCCTTGCCTGTCCCTTCTGAAGGCTTTCTAGCCATCGGCTACAGCGCTCCAGTGTGGGACTCATCCCACTATGGCTCTGGCATGGCAACCATGTCCCGCTTTTCCCAACCTGCAACCACTCCCAGCGGCTGCACTTTGTTGTCCATGCTGCATGAAGTGGCGAGGAAGCACTTCAGTTGAGCTCTTGATCTCGCTACCTTTTTGGAGGGGGATGAAAGGAAGAAGAGAAACTTGTCTTGACACACAGACCGCGTGAATGTGCTTGTCGATAGGGCCAGGGACTCACAGCTAGGGAAGGCACAAAAGAAGTTCTCCCTTCTAGAAAATGTTACCGATTGGCACGCACTGTTGCTCAGCCAAGGCCGTGTGAAATTCCTGAACTTAGAGAAGAAGAACAAAGGCTTAAGAGAGTTAAGAATAGTGTTTGGTTCTATATGTGTATCTAAAGAAACCAGAGGGTGCATATTAGAGGGGGCCATAGAGACGGCGATTTGGGAAGTCTGTACCTTCCGAGTACCTCAGGCAACGGGGGAAGGAAGAGGGTGATGCACCTGGAAATTAGGATCAAAAAGGAGGCTGCGCCCCACAGCAATTGGAGACACGCCATGAGAAATGTCCCGTGGCCTCTGCCTTTATTGCAATGAGACGACAGGACTCCTGTGTGTCTTTTCCAGACTAAACCTCGGGTGTTGTGAATTCTTTTCTGCACAGGGAGAGGCCCTAATCCTTTGGGGACCATTCTCAAGCTCTTCTCTGCTTTCTGACCCATCAAGAAGCCCCGGGTCCTTGCTGCTGCACGCATCTCCCACGGCTCTCTGCCGGCTGGCCGCCCAGCGGAGCTGCCAGCTCCGGCTGGCAGGGCCTCAGCGCCCTGTGCCCTGTGCCCTTTGGCCCCGCCGGCCGCGCCAGGCCCTGCCTGCTGCCCTGATGGTGGCACTCGTGGCCCCAGTGCTCTCCAAGGGCTTCTCCGGGGGCACCTTCCTGCGGCCTTTCAGTCCCTGCACGAGGCCCAGCCGAGACCTGCAGAGGGGCTGTTCCCAAGGGCCTGGAGGCACAGCCCCAGGGGCAGTGGCTTGCCACTGACAGAGGGTGGGCTTAGGCTGGAGATGTGCAAGAAATTCTGGCCTCGGAGGCTGGCGAGGCCCTGGCCCACGCTGCCCACAGAAGCTGTGGCTGCCCCATGGCTGGCAGTGTTCCAGGCCAGCTTGGACGGGGCTTGGAGCAACCTGGCCTAGTGGGAGGTGTCCCTGCCCTTGGCAGCAGGCTTGCAACAAGACGATTTTCAAGGAGCCTTCCAAGCCAAGGCCTTCTGTGATTCTGTGATCACAGATCACTTGGGGCAGCTGGCCTTCATTTCTGCTTAGAACCACTTCAGCACGGTAAATTGGGCTGAGTTCAAGGACACTGTTCACGAGCCCAGCTTGCCAGCGCCTGAGATTTACCAGTGCTCTGGGTCTGGCTGAGATCAATCAAGTCTTGCACGCTCCAGATTCTGGCATATTGTCGTTTCTTGAAGCAAGGACAAAGCAGCTTCTGGCCTTCCACTCCTAAATGCACTAACTGCAGAGCATGAGTAGATGTTCCAGCAGATAGCGACACTATACAAGGCTTGACTTGTGCAAAAAATAATATCATCTAGGTAATCTATCATGGAGATGTAATAAATAGATCTATTTTCTTAAAATCTTTCCAGACATAAATGCACTAAGAGCATTAATATGTGTCACAACAGATAGTGACACTAAATATGTGTTCTATGGTTATTATTTAAAACTGATGACCTACTCAACCCTTTCTAATTATTTTTTCGCATATTTCATCTAGATGATCATTTTATCATTTTCATTCTATTTTATCATAGAATAAGGATGTATTTGGTATCTTTTCTATTACTTAGATTAGTATATTGCTTTGTTTTATTATACTTTACTATTATATATGATCATTAATAAACTTTAGAGTATACGCTATGTATAAACAATATATATACATCTATGAAATAAAAATCTAGATTCTTATATAGACACAGTTTCAGGCCAGCTCCGACACAAGTCGGACCCAAAGGTGTCCCTTCCGGGGACAAGGAGTGTGGAGCTTTTAAAGGGGTACCCTTCCTTCTCGGACCAGGCTAAAAGAGCAGAGGAGGCTGCTGTTCTGCTAAGTTCTTTATTTCATAGTCTCATAGCTTTCTTGAAGGCCGAGTTCAAAGGGGGTTACATGATAAAGCCAAGCAGCAGCAGCAACAGCAGGCAAAACCCGCTTCTTCTATATCCTCTATATGCTCCATATATGCTTTTTCTTGCAGAAGGGTGGATTATATTTGTTAATTGACCAATAAGATTAACACATGATTCTGGTTTTTCTTTTCTTAACCTATCCTGGTCTAATTCTTACAATCGTAAGTCTTACACAAGTGTTACATAGGTATTACACAGATTTGCGTATACAGTTTCTATCAGTTCTTCTTGTTTATGTGAACACTCCATCTAAAAAATGTGAACAGTATAATTCTATCTATATTTTGTCGAAAGGAAAGAATTCCGTGAAAAGGTAACCCTGCTGCAGCAAGCACTGTGTTTAAGGTCTCTGCGACAGCTTTTTAATTCTTAAGGCACTTAGCATATATTTCTACTAAAAGTTAAAAAATCTATCTTTCTATTTCACTTTGCTGTGGCTTCTTGCGTCACAGCTTGTGCAAACCTTTTAATTCAACCCCTGTGCTTTGGCTTCCCTCTGGGCCTGAGTCCAGAGGAGCTTTCACTCCAACAAAGGAGGGACACCGTCCATGGGCTGATGGCGGGCAAGCGGCGCTGATTGTTCCTCTTGGTCTTTTGTTCCCTGTTTCTGTTTCCTTTTTCTGTCCCACATTCCTGCTTCTTTCCTCCTCTAAGTTTTGGCCCTTGCCAAAGGCCAGGAACAATTGCACGTTACAGCTGGGCTTTGGTGGCTTTGGCCGTGCACGTAAGGCAGGCGCTCTGTTTGTGCGTGTCCTCAGGAGTGGCAAAGGTCATATGCAAGTAGGGCTTAGTGCAGATCTGG
This sequence comes from Corvus hawaiiensis, assembly GCF_020740725.1. NCBI lineage: Eukaryota > Metazoa > Chordata > Aves > Passeriformes > Corvidae > Corvus > Corvus hawaiiensis. Next base: position 4,875,975 of record NW_025963366.1, read on the forward strand.
GTGACTTGTTTTGGAGATGGAAATGATACGAGGAGGTAGAATCAACCCTGCTGTGGCCCTGCACCTGCTGAGGCGGCAGGAGAGGCCGTGGGACCTGGGCCAGAGTCTTTGCACGCATCCTCTTCTCCTTGAAGGACCAGATTTGTACGACAGCTTGTTCTGCGCAGTGAAGGGCAGTGAGGCCGATGGCGCTAGAGAGGTGCAGGTGCTCTTCTGGGCCTCAGGGAAACAACATGGGGCCGAGAGGCCTCTGCTTCACTGCAGACGTCATTCTGTGCTTAGGCCTTGCTGCAGCCAGGGGCAAGAGAGCTGAGAGGCCCCGCTGATGTTTTTCTCAAGCAGCCCCTTCAATTCTTTGCTGACTTCAAGCAGCTCTGCAGCACATCTGGCATTCAGCGCAGTGAGCGAGCACTGCAGCACATTGCCCAGAGGTTGTGGAGTCTCCCTGAGCGCAGATAGTCAAGAACCATCTGAAGGCAACCCTTTGCAAGGCGCAGCGGGAAGACCCTGCTGGAGCAGCCCTGGCCAAGATGATCCCACCGGTGCTCCTTCCAAACGTTAACTCTTCTGGGATTTGGAGATCCGCATCTTTGCACAAGGTGAAGCTCTCAGAGGGAAAGTGGAGTCCAAGAAAGAGTTGGGGGCAGCCACAAGGCCTGGTGCTAATGGGAGTCTCTCTCACAAGGCCCCTGGCCACGGCCTCTTCAGCTCCATCAGCTTTGACTCCCCGAAAGTTCTTTTGCTCTAGAGGAAAGGTGTGGCAGCAATTCCCACTGCCTCTTGAGCAGTGCCCTCTCCACATTCTGCACGCTCAGGTCTGCGTCAGCTGCAGCCCAGGGAGCAGATTCTGCCCACAGAGCCCAGAGAACACAAAAGGGAATCAGAGTATTTCCTCTTGCGTGGTCCCCGATCTGGGTAGCCAACCTGGTCATCAGTGCATGCGGTGCTGAGGAGACTGTTGAGATGACACCGCTGCTGCTGCTGCTTCTGCTGGCAGAGTGCTGCTGCACAGCGTTTTCCCTTCCCTCTCTGTGTCCCACATTGTTCCCTCTTTTCCCCTGTACAATGAGGGGCTTCTCTGCGGCCAGCTGCCGGCCCCACAAGCACAGCTCTAAGGTGGAGAAGCTCTTTCAGTGCTCATCGTTCAGGGTTCGTGTGAACCGCTTTCGCAGATCCACGTACTCACTCATCGCCTGGGAGTGGGCAACGGGATCCATCACCAGGTGGTGGAAGAGATTGCACGTCTCGGCCATTTGCACCTCTGGGGGAACCCTGATCTCCCCAGGAAGGCTCCGGTTGCCCACAATGAAGTGGTTGAGGCATCTCACTTGCACGCAGAAGCGCAGGCCCTCGCTGATATCCACCAGTCGCCTGACAAAATCTCTCCTGCGCCACCGTGACACGGGGATGATGGACAGGAGGTGCATGACAATGGTCTTGATGGTGTAGGTGGAAAAGCCGGAGCCCAGCTGCAGACAGCTGAAGAACTGCAGGCATTTGAGGTGCAAGCTGTCAGGGGGGGCCTGCCTGGCGATGCACTTGAAGAACTTCATCTCTGCCACGGCGTAGCTCTCCGGCCATGTTGTGCTTGGCGTGCAGGCCTCCCTAGGCTGGCTGCTCACAAAGATGTCTGAGTCGCCTTGCCGCACCCCAAACAGCACCTCAATGCGGAAGCTTGCTGCGCCGTTGCTCACCTGGAATTGGCAGGAGCGTCTGGAGGGCAGCAGCACTAAATGCCAATTGTGGGACTGAGGCAAAGCCGGCCAGATTGCTCTCACCAGTTGGTAGAACCAGCGGGCAGTTTTCTGCACGTCGAGGTAGGAGCCGGTGCACAGGGTGTGTAGGAGGCTGGCATCCTGATTGCTCCTCAGCACCTCCTGGGGCTGGTGCAGGAAGCACAGCATGTTCTCCCCCTGCTGCTCCCTGCTGCAGGTGCACTCCAGCTGCACGCGGACGCGGAAGTTCCTCCCGCGCCTCTGCCCCGCAGTGTCCAGCTCCAGCTGGAAGGAGTGGCCTCGGGGAGGATTCATGGCTACCAGCACACAGTACACAACATCCTGCTCACGGGGACTCCAACCTTCGAAGGCACTGCCCACCCCGATGGCTCGTTGCAGCACCGGGTAGAAACTGTTGCACAAGACGTGGCCAAAGTAAATGGCAAAATTGTCCATCAGGTCAGTTGTCCACTCACAGCCTTCCTGCAGGTCCTGTACAGGCCACTGGATGCGCTCCATTGCAATCCTTCCTATGTTATCTTCGCCCTCGTGCTCTTCTTCTTGGACTCCATTGGCAGCATCATTGTTGTTTTCTGCATTTGCAGCCTCACGGACAACTTCATTTCCAACATCGTCTTCTTCATTTGCAGCAACATTGCCGACTTCCTGTACATTGCCATCATCATTGTTGACTTCCTCGCGGTTGGCAGCATTGGCTTCTTCTTCTTCTTCATTTCCAACATCTTCTTCTTGGTTTGCAGCCGCATTTCTGACTTCCTCTTCATCGGCACCATCGTTTTCTTCTTCACGCTCCTCTCTCCTCAGGCTCCTTTTCCTCCAGATAAACTCTAGGGCCAAGAGAAGGAGCAGGAGCCCAGCAAAATCCCAGACCTGCCAGTGCTGCAAGGCAGACCACGGCAGGTCTCCCCAGGCCCCTCCACTCTGCCTCAGCATAAGCTGCTCCACCTCCCGCTCCAGAAGAATCCTCTCCACTTCCTGGTGCATCGCATGCACCTCCATGCTCAGACGCCTGGCCTCATGCAAAGCATCTCCCGCGGGCTGCGGGTACGGGATAAGGCTTTGCAAGAGCAAGAGCCAGAATAGCCAGTGACCCATGGTCTGCAGGAGGATGGAGAGAAGGCCTTGAGTGGGGCGGGGAGGGAGGCAGCTGCCACTGGGGGCAGCAGGGACGGCAATCACAGGCATCTGGGGCCGGGAAGGACAGGGCCCCAGACAGCTGGCAGGCAGCAAGGCCTGTCCCGCTGCCCCAGCAGCAGCAGCAGCGGCACCGTGCCCTGCCCAAGGCTCTCCCATATGAGGGGCTGTCCCTGCATGCGGGGGGACAAGCCAGCCTCGGGTGCAGCATTTCCGCCCCGGCCCTCGTCCCCAGCCCAGCCTCCCCGCCACGTGTGCACTCACCGCTTGCCCAAGCAATACAGGGCCAGCGTTACCTGCTGGGGCCTTTTAGAGCTGCCCCCATTGTGACACGTCGCCCGGCATGTCACAGGGGTCACAGCACAGCACAGCCAGGCCAGCACCACCCTTTGTCCCCAGCCCAGCTCAGGCGCTCAGAGTGGCCCTGGTGTACTGGTTAAGGCTGCTTTGGAGTGAATCTTCTGGGAAGAACTCCCCTTGCTCTTCCTTTGGTCTTTCTTATCAGCTGCTCCCCACTGGCAATCTCCTAGATATCCATGCTGGAAGGCACCCTTGACTCCACACTGCTTGAGCTACACTTGAAGCTCTGAGTGGTCGAGGTTGAAAAAGACCCTGAAGATCACACAGTCCAACCGCAAACTTAACACTGCCTACTCCACTGATCAGCCAGCTCCCCAAATGCCACATGCACGTGACTTTTAAACCTTGCTGAGGGTGCTGACGCCGCCATTTCTGCTAGGCAGCCTGTTCCCAAGCTTGAGGTGCTCTTTATTGAGGGAATAGTTCCTGGAGATCCAATCTAAAGCTCCCGTGGCACAACTTGAGCTCATTTCCTCTGGTCCAAATACGCTTTGTTGCCCGGGCTAATAGAAGGGAGGTTGCAGCTGGCTACAAGCTCCCTTCAGGGACCATCTGCACCGTGTCAGGAGCTTGCGCTGTGAAACCAGCTCCTCCCAGAAGAGAGAAAGGTGATGCTTTTGCTCTGTCGTTCCCGTCATCCAGTGGCAGCAAATGGCTTGTCGGTGGGCAGAAGAGTTTTGGGCTGCCAGGAAGCGTTTCCATGTTGACGCAGTCCTCGCCTTAATTGTGTCTGCCCTCGTGGGGGAGACTTTTTAGAGCCTTTGCCAGGAGTCAGAGACAAACAGGACCTTTGGCTTTCTCAGCCTTCAGATAGTTGTTTATTAAGTCTTATCAGGAAAGTACAAGCCACTGACGTGACCCAGACATAGCATGAAGCAGAGAATGCAGCAAAAGCCGAATTATCAAGATTTTGCAGCCCGTTGAAAGGTAAATTACCCAATGAAAACTTACAACGCAAGGTCTTTTCACTTCTCTACCACTGTCTAATAAATCACCTAGTCATGCTGGCAGGAACTGAGGAATTCCCTGTCAAATCATCCCAGACCACTTCTGCCGCAGAATATGGAGTAGATGGAGAAGAAGAAGAAGGTCTGGAGAACAATAACAATCCTCCATGTGGATGTTTTCTGCTTTTATCTACTTCCTATACTAATAACCGCAAAACCTCTAAATTTTTCACCCTGTGACAATCTTACATAGTATTCTGTCACCTAATTCACACCATTGTAGATTCTAATTCTTCCCAGAGGCTAGGCAATTTTCTCCATGGCCGAAGGTCAAAGACAATGTTGTCCACGGGGGTAGAACCCTTCAAAAGAGGCAGAGAAGTATTCTCTGTATTCTGGCTTCCCACACCATGTGGGGAGAAGCTTTCTGCCAAATCCATCAAGCAAGGCAATCCGTGCCCTTCCAAGCAGAAGGAAAAATGGGAATTTGCCTTGAAGAAAATGTCAGGGTTTGGAGTGCAAGTCAGTGCTGGAATGTGCCAGCATGTCCGTGTGGACTTTGCTAAGCTGCAAGGCCAGGCTGTGAAGACGGGATCCCTGCAGCCAAGAAATGCCCTCTTGCTCTGGGGCCTTCCATGGCACCAGCAGCACAAGGGAGAGCCCTTCCTTGGCCTTTGCCTTCAGCAAGGCCCCACTTTGGGCAAAGCCTGAATTCCCTAAGGAAGCAGCTCCCATTTCCACTGCCCGCCCTGAAGGATGCCAGAGGACACACAAGCTCAGCAAGGTGCTAATGCAATACAGCTTGGGCTGCAGCTTTCTGCCCTTGTATCTCTGGAGCCTTGCAGGGGAAGGCTGCGTGCCTTGGTGCGACTTTCAGCAGCTCTCCTTGCTGACAGCAACTGGGCAGCCCAAGGCTCTTTGCTCTCTGCCCAGGCAAGAGCAGAAAGAAGCCTTCCTCTGCCTTTGTAGGCCCCCGAGACGAGCAAGGACAATGAGTGTGCAGAGAAGAGGCCAGCAGCACTGCACAGCAGCTTCTCTCCTAAATGGCAGCAAACTCAAAGACTCATGCTATGCTTTGGGGTTTGGCTTGTGTTTTGTTTGGAGCTTTCCCCCCCCAGGAAAACCTGTGGCATTTGCCAAGTTGCCCACGTGCATTTGAGTGGTGCGCTCTGGCTGCTGCCTAGATGGCTCTCCAAATGGTGCCTTTGGCCCTCTCTTTCCTCTGTTACCGTGGCTCATTTCAAGGGCTTGATGGGTAACACCCTTTCTCTTTTCTCACCTTGTGCTCAAGAGCTGGGAGAGCCGCCGACCCCCCTGGCCCGCCCCAGCTTGAGCCTAAAAGGCTTCTGCAGCAGGGGAACGGGGCGTGGGGCCAATGGCTCAGCTGCCAGCACCGCTGCTAGCCAACGTGGAAGGCTCATCTGTACGGCTGCAGTCAGCTCACAGCTGCCAGCATCTGGGCTGTGTCCTGCCCCACCTTTGTCCTGCCATCAAGGCGGAGGACACAAACCTGAGACACTGACAAGCCCGCCTTGTCCGCCATGTCCCCAGGTGCCACATCCACACATTCCTTAAGTGCCTGCAGGCATGGCAATCGCCCCAATTCCGTGGGCAGCCTGTGCCAGTGCTTGACAACCCTTTCAGAGGAGACCCTTTGCCCTAATACCCAATCTAAAGCACTCCTGGCACAACTTGAGGCCATTTCCTCTTGTCCTGTCCCTTGTTCCCTGCGAGCAGAGCCTGACCTGCATTAGCTCCACCCTCCTGTCTGGGAGTTGCAGGAAGTGAGAAGGTTCCTCTCTGATCCTGCTCTTCTCCAGTGTCAGCCCCTGCAGCTCCCTCAGCCCCTGCTCATCAGACTTCTTCTCCAGCCTCTTGGCCAGCTCCCTTCCCTTCCCTTCCCTTCCCTTCTCTGCACACACTCCAGCCTCTCAAGGTCATGCTTGAGGGGAGGGGCCCAAAACTCATCCCAAGACTCCAGGAAACTTAGAGCTGCTCCACTGAACTCTCCAAAGAGAGCAAGGGCGAGTGATGCTGACATTTCTCCCGGCTACTCAGGGAATATCTTGCCAGCCTCTTCACGCTGCCTGCCTGCTTTATACCAGAGCCCCTCCACGAAATCTGCCTTGTTGGCCTTCGCCCATGAATACTCAACCCCATCAGCACCAGCATGAAGCTCGAGACAGTTGGAACCCTCCCTTACACAGACACCGACCCCAGCAGCTCTCCTTCCTTGCCTGTCCCTTCTGAAGGCTTTCTAGCCATCGGCTACAGCGCTCCAGTGTGGGACTCATCCCACCATGGCTCTGGCATGGCAACCATGTCCCGCTTTTCCCAACCTGCAACCACTCCCAGCGGCTGCACTTTGTTGTCCATGCTGCATGAAGTGGCGAGGAAGCACTTCAGTTGAGCTCTTGATCTCGCTACCTTTTTGGAGGGGGATGAAAGGAAGAAGAGAAACTTGTCTTGACACACAGACCGCGTGAATGTGCTTGTCGATAGGGCCAGGGACTCACAGCTAGGGAAGGCACAAAAGAAGTTCTCCCTTCTAGAAAATGTTACCGATTGGCACGCACTGTTGCTCAGCCAAGGCCGTGTGAAATTCCTGAACTTAGAGAAGAAGAACAAAGGCTTAAGAGAGTTAAGAATAGTGTTTGGTTCTATATGTGTATCTAAAGAAACCAGAGGGTGCATATTAGAGGGGGCCATAGAGACGGCGATTTGGGAAGTCTGTACCTTCCGAGTACCTCAGGCAACGGGGGAAGGAAGAGGGTGATGCACCTGGAAATTAGGATCAAAAAGGAGGCTGCGCCCCACAGCAATTGGAGACACGCCATGAGAAATGTCCCGTGGCCTCTGCCTTTATTGCAATGAGACGACAGGACTCCTGTGTGTCTTTTCCAGACTAAACCTCGGGTGTTGTGAATTCTTTTCTGCACAGGGAGAGGCCCTAATCCTTTGGGGACCATTCTCAAGCTCTTCTCTGCTTTCTGACCCATCAAGAAGCCCCGGGTCCTTGCTGCTGCACGCATCTCCCACGACTCTCTGCCGGCTGGCCGCCCAGCGGAGCTGCCAGCTCCGGCTGGCAGGGCCTCAGCGCCCTGTGCCCTGTGCCCTTTGGCCCCGCCGGCCGCGCCAGGCCCTGCCTGCTGCCCTGATGGTGGCACTCGTGGCCCCAGTGCTCTCCAAGGGCTTCTCCGGGGGCACCTTCCTGCGGCCTTTCAGTCCCTGCACGAGGCCCAGCCGAGACCTGCAGAGGGGCTGTTCCCAAGGGCCTGGAGGCACAGCCCCAGGGGCAGTGGCTTGCCACTGACAGAGGGTGGGCTTAGGCTGGAGATGTGCAAGAAATTCTGGCCTCGGAGGCTGGCGAGGCCCTGGCCCACGCTGCCCACAGAAGCTGTGGCTGCCCCATGGCTGGCAGTGTTCCAGGCCAGCTTGGACGGGGCTTGGAGCAACCTGGCCTAGTGGGAGGTGTCCCTGCCCTTGGCAGCAGGCTTGCAACAAGACGATTTTCAAGGAGCCTTCCAAGCCAAGGCCTTCTGTGATTCTGTGATCACAGATCACTTGGGGCAGCTGGCCTTCATTTCTGCTTAGAACCACTTCAGCACGGTAAATTGGGCTGAGTTCAAGGACACTGTTCACGAGCCCAGCTTGCCAGCGCCTGAGATTTACCAGTGCTCTGGGTCTGGCTGAGATCAATCAAGTCCTGCACGCTCCAGATTCTGGCATATTGTCGTTTCTTGAAGCAAGGACAAAGCAGCTTCTGGCCTTCCACTCCTAAATGCACTAACTGCAGAGCATGAGTAGATGTCCCAGCAGATTGCGACACTATACAAGGCTTGACTTGTGCAAAAAATAATATCATCTAGGTAATCTATCATGGAGATGTAATAAATAGATCTATTTTCTTAAAATCTTTCCAGACATAAATGCACTAAGAGCATTAATATGTGTCACAACAGATAGTGACACTAAATATGTGTTCTATGGTTATTATTTAAAACTGATGACCTACTCAACCCTTTCTAATTATTTTTTCGCATATTTCATCTAGATGATCATTTTATCATTTTCATTCTATTTTATCATAGAATAAGGATGTATTTGGTATCTTTTCTATTACTTAGATTAGTATATTGCTTTGTTTTATTATACTTTACTATTATATATGATCATTAATAAACTTTAGAGTATACGCTATGTATAAACAATATATATACATCTATGAAATAAAAATCTAGATTCTTATATAGACACAGTTTCAGGCCAGCTCCGACACAGTCGGACCCAAAGGTGTCCCTTCCGGGGACAAGGAGTGTGGAGCTTTTAAAGGGGTACCCTTCCTTCTCGGACCAGGCTAAAAGAGCAGAGGAGGCTGCTGTTCTGCTAAGTTCTTTATTTCATAGTCTCATAGCTTTCTTGAAGGCCGAGTTCAAAGGGGGTTACATGATAAAGCCAAGCAGCAGCAGCAACAGCAGGCAAAACCCGCTTCTTCTATATCCTCTATATGCTCCATATATGCTTTTTCTTGCAGAAGGGTGGATTATATTTGTTAATTGACCAATAAGATTAACACATGATTCTGGTTTTTCTTTTCTTAACCTATCCTGGTCTAATTCTTACAATCGTAAGTCTTACACAAGTGTTACATAGGTATTACACAGATTTGCGTATACAGTTTCTATCAGTTCTTCTTGTTTATGTGAACACTCCATCTAAAAAATGTGAACAGTATAATTCTATCTATATTTTGTCGAAAGGAAAGAATTCCGTGAAAAGGTAACCCTGCTGCAGCAAGCACTGTGTTTAAGGTCTCTGTGACAGCTTTTAAATTCTTAAGGCACTTAGCATATATTTCTACTAAAAGTTAAAAAATCTATCTTTCTATTTCACTTTGCTGTGGCTTCCTGCATCACAGCTTGTGCAAAGGTTTTAATTCAACCCCTGTGCTTTGGCTTCCCTCTGGGCCTGAGTCCAGAGGAGCTTTCACTCCAACAAAGGAGAGACACCGTCCATGGGCTGATGGCGGGCAAGCGGCGCTGATTGTTCCTCTTGGTCTTTTGTTCCGTTTCTGTTTCCTTTTTCTGTCCCACATTCCTGCTTCTTTCCTCCTCTAAGTTTTGGCCCTTGCCAAAGGCCGGGAACAATTGCACGTTACAGCTGGGCTTTGGTGGCTTTGGCCGTGCACGTAAGGCAGGCGCTCTGTTTGTGCGTGTCCTCAGGAGTGGCAAAGGTCATATGCAAGTAGGGCTTAGTGCAGATCTGGGTGACTTGTTTTGGAGATGGAAATGATACGAGGAGGTAGAATCAACCCTGCTGTGGCCCTGCACCTGCTGAGGCGGCAGGAGAGGCCGTGGGACCTGGGCCAGAGTCTTTGCACGCATCCTCTTCTCCTTGAAGGACCAGATTTGTACGACAGCTTGTTCTGCGCAGTGAAGGGCAGTGAGGCCGATGGCGCTAGAGAGGTGCAGGTGCTTTTCTGGGCCTCAGGGAAACAACATGGGGCCGAGAGGCCTCTGCTTCACTGCAGACGTCATTCTGTGCTTAGGCCTTGCTGCAGCCAGGGGCAAGAGAGCTGAGAGGCCCCGCTGATGTTTTTCTCAAGCAGCCCCTTCAATTCTTTGCTGACTTCAAGCAGCTGTGCAGCACATCTGGCATTCAGCGCAGTGAGCGAGCACTGCAGCACATTGCCCAGAGGTTGTGGAGTCTCCCTGAGCGCAGATAGTCAAGAACCATCTGAAGGCAACCCTTTGCAAGGCGCAGCGGGAAGACCCTGCTGGAGCAGCCCTGGCCAAGATGATCCCACCGGTGCTCCTTCCAAACGTTAACTCTTCTGGGATTTGGAGATCCGCATCTTTGCACAAGGTGAAGCTCTCAGAGGGAAAGTGGAGTCCAAGAAAGAGTTGGGGGCAGCCACAAGGCCTGGTGCTAATGGGAGTCTCTCTCACAAGGCCCCTGGCCACGGCCTCTTCAGCTCCATCAGCTTTGACTCCCCGAAAGTTCTTTTGCTCTAGAGGAAAGGTGTGGCAGCAATTCCCACTGCCTCTTGAGCAGTGCCCTCTCCACATTCTGCACGCTCAGGTCTGCGTCAGCTGCAGCCCAGGGAGCAGATTCTGCCCACAGAGCCCAGAGAACACAAAAGGGAATCAGAGTATTTCCTCTTGCGTGGTCCCCGATCTGGGTAGCCAACCTGGTCATCAGTGCATGCGGTGCTGAGGAGACTGTTGAGATGACACCGCTGCTGCTGCTGCTTCTGCTGGCAGAGTGCTGCTGCACAGCGTTTTCCCTTCCCTCTCTGTGTCCCACCCACATTGTTCCCTCTTTTCCCCTGTACAATGAGGGGCTTCTCTGCGGCCAGCTGCCGGCCCCACAAGCACAGCTCTAAGGTGGAGAAGCTCTTTCAGTGCTCATCGTTCAGGGTTCGTGTGAACCGCTTTCGCAGATCCACGTACTCACTCATCGCCTGGGAGTGGGCAACGGGATCCATCACCAAGTGGTGGAAGAGATTGCACGTCTCGGCCATTTGCACCTCTGGGGGAACCCTGATCTCCCCAGGAAGGCTCCAGTTGCCCACGATGAAGTGGTTGAGGCATCTCACTTGCACGCAGAAGCGCAGGCCCTCGCTGATATCCACCAGTCGCCTGACAAAATCTCTCCTGCGCCACCGTGACACGGGGATGATGGACAGGAGGTGCATGACAATGGTCTTGATGGTGTAGGTGGAAAAGCCGGAGCCCAGCTGCAGACAGCTGAAGAACTGCAGGCATTTGAGGTGCAAGCTGTCAGGGGGGGCCCGCCTGGCGATGCACTTGAAGAACTTCATCTCTGCCACGGCGTAGCTCTCCGGCCATGTTGTGCTTGGCGTGCAGGCCTCCCTAGGCTGGCTGCTCACAAAGATGTCTGAGTCGCCTTGCCGCACCCCAAACAGCACCTCAATGCGGAAGCTTGCTGCGCCGTTGCTCACCTGGAATTGGCAGGAACGTCTGGAGGGCAGCAGCACTAAATGCCAATTGTGGGACTGAGGCAAAGCCGGCCAGATTGCTCTCACCAGTTGGTAGAACCAGCGGGCAGTTTTCCGCACGTCGAGGTAGGAGCCGGTGCACAGGGTGTGTAGGAGGCTGGCATCCTGATTGCTCCTCAGCACCTCCTGGGGCTGGTGCAGGAAGCACAGCATGTTCTCCCCCTGCTGCTCCCTGCTGCAGGTGCACTCCAGCTGCACGCGGACGCGGAAGTTCCTCCCGCGCCTCTGCCCCGCAGTGTCCAGCTCCAGCTGGAAGGAGTGGCCTCGGGGAGGATTCATGGCTACCAGCACACGGTACACAACATCCTGCTCACGGGGACTCCAACCTTCGAAGGCACTGCCCACCCCGATGGCTCGTTGCAGCACCGGGTAGAAACTGTTGCACAAGACGTGGCCAAAGTAAATGGCAAAATTGTCCATCAGGTCAGTTGTCCACTCACAGCCTTCCTGCAGGTCCTGTACAGGCCACTGGATGCGCTCCATTGCAATCCTTCCTATGTTATCTTCGCCCTCGTGCTCTTCTTCTTGGACTCCATTGGCAGCATCATTGTTGTTTTCTGCATTTGCAGCCTCACGGACAACTTCATTTCCAACATCGTCTTCTTCATTTGCAGCAACATTGCCGACTTCCTGTACATTGCCATCATCATTGTTGACTTCCTCGCGGTTGGCAGCATTGGCTTCTTCTTCTTCTTCATTTCCAACATCTTCTTCTTGGTTTGCAGCCGCATTTCTGACTTCCTCTTCATCGGCACCATCGTTTTCTTCTTCACGCTCCTCTCTCCTCAGGCTCCTTTTCCTCCAGATAAACTCTAGGGCCAAGAGAAGGAGCAGGAGCCCAGCAAAATCCCAGACCTGCCAGTGCTGCAAGGCAGACCACGGCAGGTCTCCCCAGGCCCCTCCACTCTGCCTCAGCATAAGCTGCTCCACCTCCCGCTCCAGAAGAATCCTCTCCACTTCCTGGTGCATCGCATGCACCTCCATGCTCAGACGCCTGGCCTCATGCAAAGCATCTCCCGCGGGCTGCGGGTACGGGATAAGGCTTTGCAAGAGCAAGAGCCAGAATAGCCAGTGACCCATGGTCTGCAGGAGGATGGAGAGAAGGCCTTGAGTGGGGCGGGGAGGGAGGCAGCTGCCACTGGGGGCAGCAGGGACGGCAATCACAGGCATCTGGGGCCGGGAAGGACAGGGCCCCAGACAGCTGGCAGGCAGCAAGGCCTGTCCCGCTGCCCCAGCAGCAGCAGCAGCGGCACCGTGCCCTGCCCAAGGCTCTCCCATATGAGGGGCTGTCCCTGCATGCGGGGGGACAAGCCAGCCTCGGGTGCAGCGTTTCCGCCCTGGCCCTCGTCCCCAGCCCAGCCTCCCCGCCACGTGTGCACTCACCGCTTGCCCAAGCAATACAGGGCCAGCGTTACCTGCTGGGGCCTTTTAGAGCTGCCCCCATTGTGACACGTCGCCCGGCATGTCACAGGGGTCACAGCACAGCACAGCCAGGCCAGCACCACCCTTTGTCCCCAGCCCAGCTCAGGCACTCTGTGTAACCTGAAGCAATCAAAGGCTGGACACACACAAAGTGCAGACAGAACTGCAGGACAGGTACGCAAAGAACTACAGGTGTGGTTCCTGTGAGAACCGTCCAGAAGGTTTATAGCTGCAGCTTGAGGAGCTCTTCTGCTGACACAATTTGCAGTGGAGTGGAAGATCTGACCCTAGTGGCTCCGTGGGTGTGGTACCTCTAAAGGGCCTCTGTACCTTCACTATGGTTTAGGAGGAGTCGCCACCCATCCTTGGCTCCCTGGGGAGCAGCTGCCACATTCCTGAGCACACAGGACATGGAGAAGACACTGCTTTGTCAGCATTGGAAGTTGTGTCCGCACCTATCTTCAACATCAAATGCTCACTCTGGGAGTCAGATCCAAAGGTGAAGAGGCCGTGGCAAGGAGCCTGGAACTGGAGACTCCTGTTGCCACATGGACACTGAATGCCCTCCCTTTCTGAGAGAGTGCAATCCCTCGGGGAGCTTCACCCTGTGCAAAGATGCCAATAAATGGCATCTTGAGCAAATGCTTCATCTGTTGAGTGTCTGTGCCTCATTTTGGTGGGGAATGCAGGCAGCAGTGCTCACTGCTTGTGGCCGCTTGACCTTGGCTGGACAGAGAGAGAAAATAAGGACCAAAGACCTGTGGGTTGAGACAAGAACAGAGAGATTGCTCAAGCTCATCTTGGGGAAACATATTTAATTTGCTACCAGTCAAATCAGAGTGGGATAATGAAAAATAAAACCAAACCTTAAAATATCTTTACCACACCTCTCCCTTCTTCCTGGGCTCAACTGATCACCGTTGCCAATGCTGTGGGCCAGGACTCACACAGCACTTGGGTAGTTCTCTACAGAGTGCGGGCTTCGGTGGATCGGTGCCGCGTTTGTTCCTGCTGGGTCCCTCGTGGACACGCTTAGGCGGCGCTCTCCCAGCACCTACGCGTGCACACCATCTCACCTTTGCAGGTGGTCGCGAACGGCCGCTCACACTCACAGTCTGTGCACGAACCCGAGACAGAGAGGCGAGAGCGGTTCTCTGCATGCAATTCCGAGGCCTTTAGTGGCAATACACCCAAAGGGTGGCAGAGGCAAAAAGAACACAAAACCAAAAGCCCCTGCCAGTTTGATCCCGAAAACTCCCAAAGGCGGGCGGAGCATCCAATACCAATAGTCTGAGGGCTAGGGGGCAGAGGCAAGGTTGAATGACAGAACAGGGGCCAATGGGAAAAGGGATAGGAGGGGGGAGAGGGCCAGTGACCAGCAGAATCTAGACAAAGGGAGAGCTTTCAAGCACAGTGTTGTTAGGAGTGACCACTTTGAGGGCAACTTTTAGGGGGAGTGTAAAGTGCACTTAGCCCCTGCAACATCTCCCCCTTATTTACTTTAAAAGGAGGCCTCCCCCAATTACTTGCAACTAACTAAGGTGGGAACCGTTCTTCCCCTTTCTATGAGCGGGGAAAGTGGATTTTGACTTTAGCACTGAGGGTCCAGGGCTGTGGCAGTATTGGAAACAATGAATGGATGGCAGAACAACCAGAAACACCCACAAAGGCTCAGGAGGGAGGCAACCCCTCCCCCGAGTTCCCAGTGTCCCAACAAGTCCCGAGTTCCTTTGACGGTGCTGGATGTGGTGGACCTTTCTGGGCTACCGAGGCTGCTATTTCCATGCTCTTATCAGCCACAGCATCCGCAGCCACAGCAGCGTCTCTGGGTACTTGCTCGCGTTAGGGACATCTAGGAGACGGCAGGGTGACAGGTGCCGGCTTCCATGGGGGAGTTGGGGCCGATGTCTCTGTAAGGGTCCCAAACAAAGTTGTTAAGGATCATGGCAAGATTATTGAAAGGTCGAATCACTCGAGAATACCTGAAACGGGAAATGTTCATTCTCCCTTTATCAATTTCTTTTTTCCATCTCCCCTCTTCAAAAAAGATGGTAGGTACAGGGTATAGGAAGGGTAAGGCATTATTCGGGCGGGGAAACCATGAGGGAAGGTCAGGGGGGTTCAGGGGGATTTTAAACTGAAACAGTCTGGAGGGGGCCCAAATTAGATGTTCACGTGGCTTGTCGCTTGGCGTCGACGTCGCCTCCAGGCGGCACTAGTCTCGTCTTTGTCTGCTTCAGCGTCAGGGTTATCTGCGTTTTTTCTTGTGTCTTCGGGGGCTGTTATCGGTGGTCCAAGGTAGGGCTTGATATTCTTTCCCAGCACCCATTTCAAACCTGCTGGTGTGGAAACACAAGCATATCCCCTCCCCCAGGTGGGGAAAGGGTCCCTGAATTTGACAGCTCTCTGGATCCTTGACCAGCACTGGCGGCTGTTCCTTTAATTTGGCCTGTGTGGAATTGGTAAAGTGTCGGAATACAGGGGGAGGGGGTGGGTTCTGAGAAGGAGTTGTTTAAGAAATTGATGGTAAAGAGAGCTTTGCAGAGTCTCACAATGGGAGAATTAACCTCTGCACCTCCGCGTTGTTGGTCAAGGACCCTCTGGAGAGTTTGGTGGGTCCTTTCAACAACAGACTGTCCTGTGGGGGAGTGGGGTATGCCTGTGGTGTGCTGGGTGCCCCACTGACTAAAGAAATCTTGCAATTTATTAGAAACATAGGCAGGACCATTGTCCATTTTCACTTCTTTGGGCACTCCCAGGGTGGAAAAGGCAAGGAGAAAGTGTTTTATCACGTCTGTTGCCTTTTCTCCCACAGGGCAGACGCAAAGATGGCTCCAGAGAAAGTGTTTACTGACATGTGGACATATTTCAGTCTCCCAAACTGGGGAACATGGGTGACATCCATCTGCCTCAATTGGCAGCTGCTGAGGCCGTGGGGGTTTACCCCTGTGCCCAAAGATGGTACCTGATACTGTTGACAGCTAGGGCACGTCGCTACAATTGCCCTTCCTTCCTTCCTTCCTTCCTTCCTTCCTGCCTGCCTTCCTTCCTTCCTGCCTTCCTGCCTTCCTGCCCTTCCTTCCTTCCTTCCCTTCCTTCCTTCCTGCCTTCCTTTCCTTTCCTCTCTCCCTCCCTCCCTCCCTCCGTCCATCACATGGGACAGGGGAGTGGGAGAGATTTAGGATAAGTTTTTGGCTTTCTACTCCTGTCCCTCCTGAACACTTGCAGTGATTGTAGGCTGCAAAAGCAGCCTGTTTGTGGAAAACACATGGAAAACCTGCAGAGATTTAGTCTTAAATTGTTGATCTATCTCTCCATTCTCAATCCTTCTTTGTTTTGCACTTTGTTTACTCTCTGTCTATTTGGTCCTTGTATACTGAAACTGATCAACTCAGGTGAACAGGGAGGAAAAGAAACAGAAACATGAAATGGGGAAAGAGTTGGTGAGAATCCTTTGAAAGAAATGGCACTGGTGTAAGAGGCGGGGAGATTCCCTTTCTTCCTGCTGAGAAAAGAAAAGTGGAGTGAAGGACATCCAGATTTCATAGCAAAAATCCCCACGTACACTTCTTAGGCAGAGACAGTAAATGCTGGCCCTGGGCATGTGCTCCAGGAATGACAGTGGGGAGGAAGACAACCTAGTCCTGTGTCTCAGCTCATGCAAAGGGCCCGTCCAGGAGCAGCGCAGGGAAGACGAGGAGCAGCAAGAGCGCGGCCCTGGGCCGGCTGAAAGGGGACTCCTGAGCCCATGGGCAGAGTGGGGGTACATGAAAACCATCAGGGTCACAAATTCCTGCCTCAGGACCCTTCCAGGACTCCTTGGGGATTAAGCATCTGGACTTGCTTAATTAAGGACTTGCTGCTTAATTAAGGACTTGCTGCTTCCAGGCCGAGCACCACCCCTTCTGTGCTGCACAGATCGTCTTTCAGTGCCACAAACAGTTCTCAGCCTTTTCAGAGTATTTCTGTAGCATCGTGACAGACACTAAATAAGAAAGAAGAAGAGGTCTGTATGGTTTCTCCAAGACCAAAAGAAGTGATTTATATATGCAATTCACAGCCCAAAAAAGCCATCTATTGAAATAAATAATAAGTGATCAAATGGATCCTGTAGGCTACAACTGGATTATATCCAGAGAAAATGTAGAATACAGCTTTGGAAAGTCATTTTTAAAGCTTTAAGTACAGTTGCATATTTAGGGATAGCCATTCCTCAGGCCTCTGTCTTGCAACACATTCTCCTGGCATCTCTGGGAAATTCTCAACTCCACAGACAATGCCTGTCTCCGAGAGTTCCCTGCCAGCCACCAGGTTTCTTTTCCTGGGCACTGTACTGGTGAAAGTTCAGGCAGAAAGCATTCTGCTGCTTTCATCTGTGCTCCTGAGAAATGAGGCTTTTGTGAGGCCCATTTCACTTTTCTCAGGGAAGAACCCCAGGCCAGCTTGTGTCACCTGAGCTGTGCTTTCCTCTCGCGCTTTCCTGAGCCCGTGGGTGCCGCAGTGTGCACAGGGTGAAGCTCTAATCCCACCTGGCTCCATCTGGCTGGGCAGGCTGTGTCAGCCACCTGGAAAAATGAACGTCACAAGGGCTAAAGAGTGCAAGGAAACCTTCAAAACAAAAAAGCCACAGTGACACAGGCAGAGCTTCAGCAGCACCAGCTGATGGTGTAAAATCCCTTAAACAGATGATGTAAAGCTGGAATGGATTGATTCTAGCATGCCAGTGCACCATCTTCTCAGTACCTGCTTAAAACGTGGTTAAAAACTGGTCCAGGAAGTGCTCCTCTGAACCTCTGGGAACACCAGAGCCCATAAAACACCTGCCAGGCCTCACCAAATCCCAGGCTTGCTCACAGAAATACCACACTTCAATTAAGTAGCACATTTAGAATTTTGCCACTTGTCCTCTTATGTTCTGCGTCCTTGAAAGTGGAAATGTGGCTGGAATTTACTTCATTTTGCAGCTGTGAGAGGGAGGAAGTTACTACCAGGTTGCTTTATTGCACAGAGACTTTTAAGGGATCAACACTGCAATGCAACCATCACATGCAAGGGTTCTGCTTTACAGCAAGTATCCAGAAACTGACAATCAAAGTAAGTTCCATGGAAATGTTGGGAACTAAATACAGAAAGGGCTCCTGGAAGGCCTGAAAACCCTGTATTCATCTTTCTGGAAAGTCCCCTTCCACTGGCTGCATGTACCAGCAGCCAACTTGTGGGAAAACAAGATGGCAATGAGGGACAAATGAGCTGCATTTCATGAAGAAAAGCTACTTCTGTTTAAAAGGAGAATGAGATCGATAGAGCAAAACCCCTTGGATCTTTCCCCAGTTCTTAGAGTCTTTTAGATACATGTGATGTTTGGGTTCTTTCTGGGACTAAGGTCTGCCCAGAGGTCCTGCCTACCTCTATTTGAGCACAGCAGGCTCACCTGAGGTCAGAACTGGCCTTGGAACAGCAGTGGCAATACACCTCTTTCCAACTGACTCGATTCCAGCAATGTCCCAGCAGCAATGGCCGTGCAAAGCTCAGAGAAACAAACCAGAAGATGCCATAGCTGTGCCAAAAGCAGCAGCCTGAAACATTCAGAAAGGATAAGTGCATAATCCAGATGGAATTAAGAGTAGCTTCCATTCCAATGAAATAGAAGCCTTTTCAATGGGCATCATGAACACAGCGTCTGAGGCTTTGGGGACACTGGCATGGCACCACCTGGCACAAGGTGCAAGGGCCTTGGAGTGTCTGAGCAGTGTGACACCCAAAGTGTGAGTAGGTAGGACATGCTGCTCAACAAAGATCACTCTCCAATCCAAAGCCCAAGAACAGCAGCACAGAGAGGAGATAAAAACCCCCTGCGCGGAAGGGGAAAGCAGCATAAACCCCTCAGCACTGATTTCCACAGACCACGGCCATCCCTGCTGACCAGGTGTGTGTGATATTTTATAGCCACGGATGCTGTAGAACATCAGAGTTAAAGATCAACAGCTCTGCATGTGTAGGGACAGTGTTAAATCATGGACTCACAGAGTCGCAGAATCCCTAAGGTTGGAAAAGATCTCTGAGATTATCGAGTCCAAGCTGTGCCCGACCCCCACCGTGTCACTCAGCCCAGAGCCCTGAGTGCCACGTCCAGGCCTTCCTTGCACACCTCCAGGCATGGGGACTCCGAAAGCTCCCTGGGCAGCCCCTGCCAACGCCTGACCAACCTTTCCAGCAAGAAATCCATCCTGATCTCCAACCTGAGCCTCCCCTGTAACAGCTTGAGGCCCTTTCCTCTCATCCTGTGCCTTTTTTGCCGGGAGCAGAGCCTGACCCCCAGCTGGCTGCCCCCTCCGGTCAGGGAGTTGTGGAGAGCCAGAAGGTGCCCCCTAAACCTCCTGGAGAAATCCAGGCTGAGCCCCTCCAGCTCCCTCAGCTGCTCCTGGGGCTCCAGACCCTTCCGCAGCTCCGCTCCCTTCCCTGGACGTGCTCCAGCCCCTCCAGGCCTCTCTGGCCACCAGAGACCCAGAACTGGACACGGAATTCAAGGGACCTCAGCAGTGCCCAGCACACGGGGGTGATCACTTCCCTGGCCCTGCTGGCCACACTCCTTTTGATCCAGGCTAGGATGTCATTGGCCCTCTTGGCCTGGGATCTAACCATTGCTATCGAGTTCTCTGCTAATGAATGGATTTAGCACAATTTGGGTTTCAGGTTTAAAAGTGGCCTGATTTGTTCACCCTCTAAACACTGCCATGAAAGCAATCCCTGCATCTCTGATCAATCTCCATATGTTCACTAGCCAAGGGTTGGATAGCACAGATTGCTGTTCAGAACTCCTGGCCCAGCTGACATTTACCGTAGGTTCGCCCTGTAAGCTCCAGTTCTATGGCCTGGCCATTCAATACCTGTTACTCTAGGGTTTAAGAGCAGAATCATTTGGTTTCTGATGCAGCTGCAGCCCTGACAGGAGGGTGACAAACAAGGCCACCTGGCCAGGCCCACTCCTGCCAAGGACTGGCTTTTGTGTCAGAGGGGGTTTTTACAAAGACTACAGGCAGCAAAATGGGCATTTCAGCTCCAAGAGCAAGCAGATACATTCAGTTGAAGAATTTCTGAGCCTGAAGTGGAGCCACAGGAAATGTAACCAAGCAAGTCAACCTTCTCAATGCATGCTCTTTATAAAGGGGGAAACTAGGCCTGCAAAGGTGAGGTGCCTGCTGAAAACCAGGGAAAGGCTGGATGGTTTTTGGGGAGACATATGGAATAGTCCCCAAATAAAAAGTCCTTTCCCCACAGCAGTTAAAATGTGGTATCACTCTTGGCCAGGAGCAGCTTTTGGCCACCTGGAACTGCTGCTTGGCTGCTCCTTGGCTTGGCTGCATGCCACCAGTGAAAGGCTCAGCTTCCAGGCCGCACTTGTGTCCTCCTGCACTGCAGCATAGTGTGAGCTTCCGTATTTCTGTGGCTACACAGACATCAAATTCCTCATTTCATGGCACAAATCCCCAGGGAAATACTGCCAGGCCCTGTTTATTTCTTCAGGATAAACTACTGCTCCTGGACTCTCAGAAGTCACAAGCCCACTGCAGCAAGAGCAAAATATACACCTCCTATGTACTTCTAATGCAAGGGACAGCATCATCATTTAAGTTATTTCCACAGTTTATCGTCAGTTGTAATGAGGGATCAGCCATCAAGTAGCTTGGACAGCTTTCCTTGGAGTAAAAGCACCTTGCACTCCTCTGGAGTGATTCTATATGAACACCCAGCAGGGAATCTAGGGACGTATTCCTTAGTCTCCATCCAGCAAGAATAATTGTCAGAATTGTCAGTGAAAATCTGCCATAAAATACGTGTGGAAATTCAAATGAACCCCAGCAAAGACGAAAGCACAACTGGCTCGGCTTTGGCAAAGATGCTGTAGAAACTGGAAGTGACCAAAGTCATCCTGCTCCATGAATGAGGACCAAAGCTGCTCTGGGCCGCTTGTGGTTATAAATTCAGCTGCAAATAAAATGGGATGTCAAGCACTGCGTGATTTCCTCACAGTAAATCACAACAGCTACCTATGAAGCACTGAGTAAATAAGCTTCCAGGAGACTTCCAGGCTCATTGTCATGCCTGATTTTTAAAGTTATCCGGAAACCCTTTAGTTATCTTAGAGATTTCTAACTCTCTCTATCTCATCAGCTTTTCATAAGAGATCCCCTGCAGACACTTCCAGGGCACACTTTAGGAGACATCCTTCTCCTGTTTATGCCCATGCAGCCCATGGCAGTGCTGGTGATTTACGGGTGTTGTGAACAGGAGAAGTCCTGTTCCAAGGCACCCCTCAGTACAGGCGTCCCCACACAAGCCCCAGGGAAGGCATGGTGTTAAGAAGGGACACTTGTCTAGTGCCAGTGCCTCCACCTCTCTGCCTGGGCCTGAGTGAGCCTATGTGTAAATCACCAGCTGGTGATGAGGACTCAAGGTCCACAACAGGCGCATTTCAGAGAGTTTGATCTTGGACCAGCCTTGCTCCACTCTTGGAGACCAAATAGCCATGAAGGGCTGGAGTATTTCAGTGTCTCTTAGGCTTCAGTTTCATTCAAATGGTTTCCTTTGCCAAGTGATTATCAGCAAAACACTGAAAAGCCTTTCAAATGTGCCTTTTCCTTGTGGTACCTTTTACCTAAGAATACCACCACGGGTTCATCACATAAAAGGTACGAACTGCTGAAATGCTGTGAATTGCTGTGAAGTCTGGGCTGAAGCTGGGTTTAGATGTGACTGTGGTCAGGATGCCCTTAGGGCCAGCTCTGAAGTTATAGGAACTGATACTGGAAGCTTGACTTAACAGTGGCACTGGCTAAGGGAGTCAGTCTTTACATGCTTAGGAATATTTCACCTGACTGCCTGCTGCTTTTATGGGCACAGGTGTAGTTACAGGTGCTTGAGGCAAAGCACAGTGAGCAGATTCCTGTTCCCATTCCCACCTTGCTGCAGGACACTGGCAGAACGTGATTGTTTCTGTTACAGAGTGGTTTTCACAGGCTGGACTCCCTGGGCTTGCATTAGAAGGAAAAATAAGGAGGGTCACAGCGGCACTGGCATAAATTCCCAGCCACGTCTTAACCCCAAAGGGGTGCTGCTTAGTCATTCCGGGCTAGATTAAATGGATTTATAGGTTCTAAGACAGTGTCTTGCTACCACAGGGAGCCTGACACCCCAGGAGCTCAGGCTGTGCCCACCCACTGCCAGCCCAGCCCCACCTCGCTCCCCCACATCCCAGGCAGGCAGACTCCACTGAGGAAAAGTCATTTCTTCCCGGTTAAAACAGGCGTGCAGGTTAAGAAACAAAGACAAATGAAACCACTCCTCCCACTGCCCACACTCTCCTCAGGCTGGAGAGTGAAATCAGTGGATGTGCTAGAGCTTAAAAAAAGTGTGTTTTCACATCATGCACAGCTGTTAAATTGTAGAAGGCATCACTTCAGGATAAAATTTATTTATAAACGATGACAAGTTGTAAAGAATTGTGGAAAATGTTCCAAACAAATCCAAGAGCATGATTGTCTTTGTTTCTCTTAACTCTGATAATTTCACCCTCACCAGAGAATTCCCTTCTAAAATCAGGAGAGAGGGCCCACCGAAAAATGCAGAGGCTGTTGCACATGTGACGTGTGCAGCACTAAGTTTAGGATAAGTGTGATGTGAAAATTCCGGACTCGTTGGGAAGTTGGTTTCCCTTTCAGCATAGTTAAGAATTCCATCATTTGCCCCTTTATATTGCAGAGCATTAAAACACAGGAGAAGTCACATGGTTATGGAGGCAAAGGAAAAAACTCCAGAGATGAGCTGTTGGACTCCAGTTCCAAAAGGGGCTGAAAGGCTCACATAGCTCCCATTTAAACTGGGAAATTCCAAGAGGAAATGATGGTGACTATTGCAATTTAGGAGGGTTTAGATGGGCTATTAGGAAGGAATTGCTCCCTGTGAGGGTGGTGAGGCCCTGGCACAGGGTGCCCAGAGAAGCTGTGGATGCCCCTGGATCCCTGGCAGTGTCCAAGGCCAGGCTGGATGGGGCTTGGAGCAACCTGGGCTAGCGGAAGGTTTCCTTGCCCATGGAAGGGGGTGGCACTGCATGGGCTTTAAGGTCCCTCCCAAGCCAAAGCATTCCATGATTCCATAATTCTCTGCTTCTACAAACTACTGTGATACCTTTCCCATCAGTGTAGAGAAGTCAAGTCCCTCCTGCTTAGAGATCCTAAGGATAACATTTGATGGGTTTGTGTCATTTGTTAGAATTATGTCATGGCCGTGGAAAAGAAGGAGATTCCTCTAAAACAAAATACTGGGATCTTAATATCTTTAATTGTAAAAGTTTTGTGTGTGGCATCTACAAACGATGACTGTGAATGAGGCTGCATGTCACACTCTCCAGTATTAATTGCTGCTGCTGGGGTCCATGTTCCCCAGCTGCTCCTCATCATCTTCTGATTGATGAGTCATCTCTGGCTCTTTTCCCCTGCCCACAGCTGGTCCCTTGTGTAACAGTCTCCTTTTGTCACTTATTTGCTTAGGTGTTTTTGAAGGAATGTGGGCTGCAATTAATTTATTGATGTGTTTGTCTCCCCCAAACTGTACCTCCAGTTGAATCAGAAGCTGTTCCTCCTCTTTTGTCCACACTCGTTTGTGGGCTCCTCGGGCAGAGATGCCCTTGGGGCGGGATGCAGCAATCCTCTTCTGGCTCCTGATAACAGGATGAGCATGTCTTTCGTGTTGTCCCAGGCCGATCTTGGTCAAAAAATCCCTTCCACATACCTCACAGATCCACTCCCCTGCTGGAGCCGTTTTTGTGGCTCCCCTGCATTTGGGATAGTGACAAGCGATACTGTGATGGTTCAGACTCTCCTTACCGCAGCCGGCACACCGAATACAGATCTTTCTTTTCATGTGGGCTCTCTTCAGGTGTTCAATCAAGTCCAACACACGGTCTGCCCGGGTCCCACAGCATGGACACGATGGATTTTTGTCGGGAATCGTCACCGTCAGGATGTCCTCCGGGGCCGAATCCGTGCTGTTTGCCGGTCTGCGTGGGGACGTTCTTGCTGTGCCGTCCTTTGATTCCTCATTGTTTCTTCTGCCGCTGTTCTCTCTGATCTCCAGGAGGCAGCTGTTCCTTCCCATGTTGTGTTTAGGTGAGAGATCTTCAGATACCCCCATGTACTAGTTTGAAAGCAAACCAGTGAGAGACTCCAAGTCAGAACTGCAATTGAATAGGAAAATTAAAATAAATGCAATAGTGCAGAAACACTGACAGAGTCAGGACACAACCTGATACCCTGTCCGTCAGGGTGGTGGGAGCAGTCCGATTCAATGGTGGCTGCAGTCCTCCTGAAGTGATGGATGTGGTTCTGTTGAAGCGGTGATCCTGTAGGATCCTCTGGTCTTCCTCTGAAGGTCCAGTGGTGGTTATGTAGCTCCTGTCCTCTGGGAATCCACAAGGAAAGGCTGGCTGTGATGTTCCAAACCTCAGATTATATCCAGGTAAGAATGCTTGGCTCCTCCCCCTGGGTGGAGGATCTCCCAATGGGCTGGTGTAATTTTATGAGTCATGCAGTGTGGCCTTGATGGCCCATTAACAGAACATATGCCCTGGAGGGAGTTATCAGGGACGTGTCATGGAAGAGATAAAGAACACTGCCCCACCTGGTTTTAACAGATGGTGATACAATACATCCTTTTGCTTACACCTTACATTGCAACCTAAGACAAGGAGTTTTAAGAAAACTGAACACCAAAACAACACATGGTGCCCCCTCTCCATCCACACTGAGAGCTTTGTAAATAGGACATTGCCCAAGTTCCTGGAACACATGCCAAGGCAAAGTAGCCAGCCCAAAGCATCCCGCTACAGCTGCCAGCGGTCTCCAGATGGCTAAAGAGCACTTGGGTCAAAGGCACTCCCAGGGCTTCCACCCTCAATCGCACAGGGCTACAGGCTTCTAAAGAGCCCTGAGTTCACCTGCATTCCCAGAGCCCTCTGGGCTCCTAAAGATCCCTGCAGCCACCCACAGTCATAGGGACTGCATGGTGACATCACTTTTGGATCCATCCTGCTCCAAAGCAGAGAGGTCAAAGAGAGGCAAATAGGCCCCATAGCAACTTCTCAAGGCTTTTTGGGCTGCTAAAGAGACAAGTTACCAAGGAGTGTTTGAGATCGCTTAAAGAATCACTGGCAAAGGTATTGGTAAAAAAAGGTTTATTATAAAAGTGACAGCATAACAAGCCTCACTCTACTACTTACACAATGCTTAAGGCACAGCGAGGAAAAGCAACAAACAAAAATCCAAAGCCAGTCAACCCAAACTGAAAGAAATTGAAAATTTGATCTGTCTCTATGTGTGTGTATGAAAGGAATAGAAAGGGTAAGGATAAAAAAGAATGTGGCCAAGAGGCTTGATAGCATTTCACTTGATAGCATTTCAACTTAGCAACATTTCACTTGGTAACCTAAGTTCAAATTACAATTTAGCCGAGGAACAACACTGTACTTCAACTGCACAACACTTAGAACTGACCTGAAACCCAGCACCTCAGCAAAGGACCCCCACAGGCTTTACCACAGCACAAGAGCAACTTACAGGCCTGACCTAGGGCCAAACCTAAAGCACTTGAGAGTCCAGGGGAGCAGCTCCTCTCCCACCTTCCAGAGAGCACATGCACACCTGCACACACACAAGCACACAAAGAGCCTACACAAGGTACCTGTGAAAAATTCCCCTCCAAGGCACTGAAATACTCCCTGCAGATGCCTTGGCATCTTCTCACCAAAGGGAAAAGGCTGAGGCCTCCAGGAGTGGGGGCATCGGCAGCCCAGGAGCACAAGCAGGTTCACGCGGTCTGTGTGTCAAGACACGTTTCTCTTATTCCTTTCATCGCCCTCCAAAAAGGTAGCCAGGCCTCTGCCTGCACACCTGAAAGCCTTTTGTCCAAATCCTCTGCAGTTCTGGGCCATTTCCCATGCAGTTTTTAGTGCTTTTTGTCCTTCCTTCCTTTAAAACAAGACTTCTGTTGCTTCTCTGGTGAGACTAGTAAAGGCTAGAAGGATATTCCTCTTACATTTTCTCTCTACATCTTATTATACACCCAGGTGACAAAGTAATTTATCGTAAAGAAGCAGATGGTGTGAAAACATGACTGTTCCCAAATTCCACGGCATCCTAGCAGATGGCATTTTAACCTTGACCTGTGTTTTGCTGTAGCCTGGTTTATCTGGCTATCTGGAGAAATTTCAGGGAGTTGTGCAGAGCAAAAGGGTGCAGCTTGGTTTCTCCTTGTTTTCACTGCTCCTGCTTGTGTATGGCACAGGAAAACAAGGGGGAAATATCCTTTTGCTGGGACTCACTCCCTTGTTTCTTGTGAACCTTGAGTTCAATCAAGTTTTGATAAAATGGAAACTGAGGACATGCAGAACACATTGAGGGAAGCATGGTGCTCAGTGCAGTGCATGCACTTCCCATTTGGCCAAAGGTTGTTTGCTTCCCGTGCCTCCTTCAAGTAATTTCACTGGCATCTATACATAAGTAACTTGCCATGGCAAACATCAACTCTGAATCCACAACTCTATCTTTGCTCAGGAATATTAATCTAAAATTGGGGTTTCTTTTCCTTATAAGCCTAATGAAACTTGGAAGTGCTTATTTTCCAGTCCAATAATGTTAATTATACTACATTCACTTCACATATATTATGTCAGCTGAAAGCCAGGCTGCTTTGTGAGTTGTTTGGAGGACTTTGGTAAATTAAATCAAGTAAGTGCCCTTCCTTCAGTTTAAGTTGCTTTTCCCAAGTCATGACTCCTCTCCTCCCTCCTAACTCTTTTGAGAGAGACTCTTCCCCTCCTTCCCAACTTCTCTGCTGATGTTAATGCTCTCAGAGGAGTCACTAGATGACCCTGTGTACTCATCCTAGTTGCCAGTTTCTAACCATCATGACTTTTTATATCTAAGTGGCAAAGTCCCTTCTGTGAGCCCCATGATAGGCTCAGCAAGCCCTGGCAGGGAGGCGCAGGGAAGAGCTAGGGGCAAGTCCTCCTTGAACAACAGCAGGAAGATTTCCTAAAGCCTGTCTGTCAGGGGTGTCTGGGTTTTCCATGCAGTTGTTATAAATAAAGTATGTAATTTGTGCTATTATGTATAAAACTAGAATGTAATCAGACCATGTAGAGACAGTTTCAAAATCCCTCCACCAGCCTTTCTGAGAGAAAGATTTCACACCACTAAAAGAAGTTGTCTCACAAGAAGTGAGGATTCCACCTAGGTGGGGTTGGATCTTATTGTTATAAATAAAATATGTTATTCGTGCTATTATATATAAAACTGAAATGTAATTAGACCCTACAGAGACCGAGTTTCTAAATCCCTGCACCAGCCTGGCTGAGAGAAAAATTTCACAACACTAAAAGTATTTCTTTCACAAGAAGTGAGGATTCCACCTAGGTGGGGTTGGATCTTATCACCGGGACATTTGCACCATGACGACTTGATCACCACACTCTGATATCTACATCGCATCTGATAAGGAATCGGACATTCCGGGAACTAAAAATAACTGTTCCAGGAACCAGAGATGGCCCATCCATCAGCAGAAATGGCCCACTCATCACCCAGGATGGACAATTCATCAGACCCAGGAAAGGCTTTGTGCAGCCCAACTCCGGGACAAGAAAACTTCATGAATACGAGAAGAATAGAATTAATTCGGACTCTACCCCAAAACTGTGTAAGAAGGGACCAGCCGAAGTAGCATCCGTGAACTTGGGAGGTCTGGTGCGATAGAGATCAGATCTATGCGTGTTCACCCAGCTCCGACCCCGGGCTCCGTGCTGTTTTTCTCGATCGTGGCGTTTGAAACCGGTATTTCGGTGGCATAATAAATGTCATTTCTTTATTAATTTTGATTCGGCAATTTTGTTTATCACATTATGGTGACCCCGACGTGATACGATTTGGGGTATCGCGGACCCCTCTTTCAGTCAGGAGGCGCCCTGCTAATTTTTCTAGCGGCCTGGCCGGACAGGGGATCCCGCGGACCAATCGTATCAACGAACCTAATTTAAAGTAGCATCTCGATCGAGAAAAGGAAATAAAACAAGCTCTCAGGGAACTCGGGGGGGACCCAGGGTGGGATCCCCGGAGCCGCGGCAGGGTAATTCACTCATAAAAATCTACGTGCACGAAGAATCCACGCAGGAAAACGGACCGTAAGTATTGCGTGGTTGAGTGAGGGCGACCGAGCGTGTGTGTGAGACGTGATATTGTCACAAAGCGAGTGTGGGCCCCACAATCGCAATTCCTCTCTCCCGCGAGGGAAGAGGTCGGTCACGGGGGAAGCCAAAGAAAAACCTAATTCTTTTCCACACGTCAAGCCCGAATAAATCGAGAAATTCGGGGGATCGGTCGCAGGATGGCTAGGGGGAAGGGTACGTCCTTTCTCGAGTTCAAGGACTGGTAAGCCCCCCAGTCTCGGACATATTTAGTCCAGGTAAAAGTCAGAACTTCGAGAGCAGTTACCGGAGGAAAACCCCCAGACCGGTCCTCTGCGAGGGCTACTATACCGGTAACAGATTAAATACAAATTCGAAACGGTACCGAATTCAGGAGCTTAGAGGACTCTGCGCAAAGTCCAGGTAAGAAGTAATTTTTTTATCTCTCTTTAAGATGAAACAGAAAAAGAGTAAAATGCCGAGAAAACCCCAAGAAGAATCAGGGGGTGGGAAGGAACAAGGGATACCTGAAATCCCGAGAAATAGTCCCTAGGCTGGAACATTGTGGGGACTGTCCCGAAGCATTGCCCCCCCCCCCACCCCCGAGCCCAGGCTCCTGTTGCGCCGCCGCTCCCGGAGCCCGAGGTCCCGCCTGTCCCGGCTCTCAGGCACCGCCCGCGGCTCCACCGCTTGTCCCAGCGGCTGCAGCTCCGCCGGTGGCCCCGGTGTTCCCGCCGCCCCCTCCAGCCCCTGCGGGTCCGGCGGCAGCCCAGCATCCCCTTACGGCCTCCTGCCCGTGCCCCGGCCCCGGTGGTAGCCCCAGTCTCGGCTCCGGCCCCGGTCCCGATGTCCGCGGCCGTTCCGCCGGCCCCTGCCCCCGCTGCATTGTCTGACACAGCTCCATTGAACCCGGCTGCGGCCCCACGGGCTGCGCCGGGCCAGCCAGCAGCAGAGTTCTGCCGCCGTGGCTGCTGTGGGGACCTGTGCAGAGGGTCCACGCCGGGCTCTGGTGTCCATCAGAGGAGCTTGTCCCCTTGCCAGTTCCAGCGGCACTTCCCGCTTATCCCCCCCCCTCTCCTGGAAGAGTCAGCCCCGGAGAGGATCCTCACCTCCTACCCCCCGCCCCTCCCTCGCCTGCACCGCTCCCCTGGCAACGAACGCTTCTGCCGTTTCTCTTAAAGGAGAAGCAAACACCAAAGTTTGAGCAGATCTCAAATATTTAGCAAACAAGAAGAAAAAGGGGTTGATTCATGGGAGAAGGATGAAAGATGAGAAAATCTTTCAGGACGTCTAGTACTGTCAGAGGCTTCTCAATTTTAAGATCCAGGAAGCCCTTGATAAAATTAAAAGTCGGACCCTTAAAGCAAGAACTTAATTTTTTTGTAGACTCGGGAGCTGAACAAACCACCGTTCAGTGACTGCCGAGTGGATGTACAAGAAGCAAAGATACCCCGACGGTGGTCGGAGAAAAAGAGGATTCCTTTAAGGTCCCGGTTATTAAAAAATGTAGAGTTCGAATCTGAAACCAGGACATGCCTAGGGAATGTTTTGTTGATTGAAGAGGCGAACTACAATTTGTTAGGAAGAGATTTGATGGTGGCTTTGGAGGTAAGCTTGATTTTTCAGGAGGCACAGGGTTAAACAATATCCTCTTCCTATAGAAGGGAGAAAGGGACTAAAGCAAGTAATAGCTGGGGTGCTGTTCCCCACGGTCCCCTAATCTGTGCACTTTGCTGGGTGGCACCCCCTCTCAGATACCTGGTATAGTGTGGTAGACTTGAGAGGTGCCTTTTGGACTTGTACTCTGGCAGAGGAGAGCTGGGATTGTTTCACTTTTCGGTGGGGGGATCTGGGAACCTGCTGGGGGCAGCGGCTCGGGTGAGCCTCCTTG
The DNA here is from genome assembly GCF_020740725.1 of Corvus hawaiiensis. Classification (NCBI taxonomy): domain Eukaryota; kingdom Metazoa; phylum Chordata; class Aves; order Passeriformes; family Corvidae; genus Corvus; species Corvus hawaiiensis. Next base: position 4,905,721 of record NW_025963366.1, read on the forward strand.
CCTCAGGGGTTTGTGGACTCACCGAGCTTGTTTGGTCGGGCTCTTGAGCAATTGCTCAGCTGGTTTTGTTCGGAGAGCCAGGCTGCCTCAGTGCGTGAATAGCTTGCTGGTGGCTGGACCAGCAGAAAGGGATGTGAAAAAAAAGCCACTATAAGGCTGTTAAATTTCTTAGGAGACAAGGGGTTAAAAGTCTCCAAATCAAAACCCCAGTTCTCTGAACCCGAGGTAGAATACCTGGGACATTGGCTAACGGAAGAAAAAAAAAAAAAAAAGAAAACAGGGGGAATTATTTTTACAGACTCCAAGTATGCATTTGGTGTGGTACACACTTTTGGGGAAATTTGGGAAGAAAGAGGGTTAATTAACACCAGAGGGAGAGGATTAATCCATGGGGAAATAATAAAAACAGATCCTGAAAGCTGTCAGGGAGCCAGAGGCGATCTCAATAGTGCATGTTAAGGGACACCAGACTGGGATGCAGTTCCGGACCCGAGGAAATAATCTAGCTGATAAAGAAGCAAAAAACGCAGCATTATTAAAGGTAAGTACCCCAGAGGTCGAGCAAGGAGAACCCAGAGAATAGCCCCCACGACCCTCCAAAAAGGAGATTGAAGACTACCTAAAAATAGGAGCCAAACAAGAAAAAGGTAAGTGGAGGTTACTGGATGGGAGGGAGCTGCTGTCAAAGGAATACAGTAGAGAAATTCTAAAAAGACTGCACCAGCAAACTCATTGGGGGGCAAGGGCCCTAGCAGATCAGTTTTTTAAATTTTTCGGATGTAAGGGTATCTATGAATTAGCAAAGCAAGAGGTACAGGGGTGCATGATATGCCAGAGAATAAAACCGGGCTAACTCCGGCAGGCAGAACTGGGAAGTCGTCCTGCTGCTCATCGGCCTTTTGAAAGGATCCAAATAGATTTTACTGAGCTTCCTACAGTTGGAAGATAAAAAAATTTGTTGGTATTAGTTGATAAACTAACCCACTGGGTGGAGGCTTTCCCTACCTTAAGGGCAACAGCCCAGACAATCTCAAAGATATTATTAGAAGAAATTATACCCCAATATGGTATAATAGACTACATAGATTCAGATCAAAGGACACATTTCACCTCTAAAATTATTAAGCAATTGGCCGAGGCACTAGGGATTCGATGGCAATATCACACCCGTTGGCACCCTCCAAGCTCAGGGCAGGTCGAGAGAATGAACCAAACTCTAAAAAATTATCAAAATTAATGTTAGAAACAAAAATGTCCTGGATAAAGTGTCTTCCCTTAGCCCTCCTAAACATCCAAATTATGCCACACTCAGAGACAGGGCTGTCACCCTTTGAGATGCTGTATGGGATGCCTTATGAACACGGAATGCCAGTAGGGCATCCTGGGATAGAGGATGGACAAATCCATCCTTATCTGACAGCAATCAATAAAAATTTACAGGAGTTAAGGAAATGTGGGCTGGTGACACAACATTCCCCCCTGGGATTTGCTATCCACAAGGTACAGCCGGGGGACAAAGTTCTTATAAAAACATGGAAGGAAACCCCTCTCACTCCTCACTGGGAGGGTCCATTTCTTGTCCTCCTCACTACAGACGCCGCAATTCGGATGGCAGAGAAAGGCTGGACACACGCTTCTCGAGTGAAGAAAATCAAAGTCCAGGAAGGAACACCTGAGTGGAGGATCACCTCTTTACCAGGAGATTTAAAAATAAAATTTCACAGACCCAACAAATGACCGGAAGGGATCAGATAAGTTGTAATGTAATTGGTTGTGAATGTTATCCCTTTGTCTCTTTCAAGTGTGAATATTGTAAGGAAATTTGGGTTGCTCATTGTCACAGAGGAGATAAGCCCAGAGGCCCGTGTACAAAGGGTTTGGAGGAGGAGCAAGACCTGACTAGCCAATACTTAACCCTTGCTACTAACGTAGGGAAATTGGAACTAGATTCCCCTGAGTGGTATGCCATATATAAATAGGGGGTCAGGGGAAAACTGGATGCACAAGCAGAAATTCTAACAGTTGAGTGCTGGAAAAACAATCAGAAGTATCTTGCAGATCAAACACAATAAAGCTCTCTAGGTGGAACGTATAGAAGAAAAGGTATGCTATTCGGTCCAGCCATAGGACTCCAGAAGAATATTCCTGCTGCCAAGAAGATGGCTTACCTCGCCACTGGCTGCACTCCAGTGGGCGAAGGCAAAGGCAGAGGGATACACCTATGGGGGTTCCTGATGGTTCTGAGCCTGACCATATGCCTAACACATAGTACACCACTAGAGGGTTTGTCCCCCAGAGAGGGCCAAAAAGCTGACAGTCTTTGCGAACTGTGTCAGCAGGTCCTCCTGGAGGAACAGGAGACACATCAGAGCCCAGAGAACTGCAAGGGAAATGGCAAACATTGTGATCTGAATGGCACTCAATTTCAAATTTGTGAATTAGAAGGAAAAATTAAATGCTTATCTCGAAATGCAAGGTTTAAGAAAAGGAAGTCAGAAGCTCCTCCTTTCAAAACTAGAAACCAATACTGTAAGAGACATAAGAGAAATCTAGACCAAATGCCGGTTTCAATCTGTGACCACTGTAATCATACTGTATGGGTTGGAGGGAAGAAAAAAATCTATCTCCGTAGCCTATTCCCAGATCAACAAATTATGTTATGATAATTCAAAATTAAGCATGTGCTTGATGGATGGAAAAACTTACTGGGTGGGGAAAAATTTAAGGTACGAAGACAGATCACCCCTCGGCAACGAACCAGTTATACTAGACCTCCTTGAGGAAAATGATGACAGGGCATGCTTGCAATATGATAACACCTTTTGCTTTTCTAAGAACAAGGATGGCATGGACCCAGAAAACACTATGAAACAGGTAACATTAGACCTCAAGAGACAAGAATCAGAAATAAGAAAAAAGAGAATAGAACAAGAGAGACTATTGGCATTAAGCAAACAATACGACCTGCTAGAAAAGCAGTATAATGATTGGGAATGGCCAGCCTCTAACACTAACTTGTTCATAGACTTAATGCAAGAAATCGCTACTGAGTTAGGTTTATGCAGCTGTTGGATATGTGGGGGGCTGAAATCAGCAGAAAAATGGCCTTGGAAGGGTGAAGGCTTAGCTCCAGAACAACTTCTAAAAAGAGATAAAAATCAGTTCTCAATGACTACACAGAGGCCTGAAGGTTGGATTCTAGACCCACGAGTAATAGGAATAATTTGCATCAGCAGGGAAGGAAGTGAATATACTGAGGTTGTGGGATACATTCCGTGTATATCCACCCTAGCAATATATTCAAATAACAAAAGTAAAATCTGGCAACCAGAACCCCCTGCAGGATATTGGAGTCAAGAAAGAAAAGCAAACTGTGATTGGAATAGTCGAGTTAACCTTTGCTGGAACAAACAATCTGGAGCTAACCCTTACCAATCCTTAGAGGACTTAAAAGAATAGTGGAGAGAACCAGCAAATACGAGAATAAAATGGAAAGCCCCTGATGGTATATACTGGATATGTGGCAAAAAGGCATACAGCAAACTGCCCAGCAAATGGAAAGGTTCATGCACTCTAGGTATGATTCGACCTTCTTTCTTTACACTCCCCAGATCAGAAAGTGGCCTGTTAGGAGCCCCTCTATACGAAACCTTAAGCCGAAAGAAAAGGGGGATAAAGAAAACACTACCTGTAGCAGGTGGGAGTCAAAAATGGGGTGAAGAAGAATGGCCTGCAGAAAGAATAATCCAGTATTATGGCCCAGCAACTTGGGCACAGGATGGGAGCTGGGGGTATAGAACCCCTGTCTATTTACTCAGTCGGCTCATAAGGCTCCAAGCTGTAGTAGAAGTGGTTTGAAATCATACCTCGGATGCACTAGAACTGTTAGCTAAACAACATTCTCAGATGCGGGCCTTTGTATACCAGAACCGAATTGCATTAGACTATTTGTTAGCTGAGGAAGGGGGAGTCTATGGGGAGTTCAATGAATCAGAATGCTGCATAGAAATTGATGACTATGGAGAGACCATCAGGGACCTCGCAGCTGAGATCAAAAAGGTGGCACATGTTCCAGTCCAAAAATGGAATTCCATCTTACAAGCATCTTGGTGGGAACAATTATTTGATGGTACATGGTGGAAGAAAGCAGCATTCTTCATACTTTGTTCAGTGGCCGGGGTGATATTCATACCCTGCATGATACCATGTTTTATCAGATTAATACACTCAGTAGTGCAAGGTATGCAAATAGCTGCGATGCCCATGGACCTGGAACTAGCTGCTGGAGGATTAGGCAAAAACAATAAAATCTCTAAAATCATGGAATTAAAAGAAGGAGAAGCAAATAGTAAAGCTGCTGAGGTTCTGATGAAGTTTGAGAAGCAGATTAAGGAGGAAAAGCTAGAGTTACAAGAAAAACTAAATAGCTATAACTAAAAAGAATTCTTTTGTTTGAATTTTCATACCTTTATATTTGTAGTATTTGATAATAGTATTTCTATTTTTAAGTAACAAAAGGTAGCACAAATTAATGTTTCCATCTAAAAAGGGGGGGAATTGTTATAAATAAAATATGTAATTCGTGCTATTATATTGTCGCAGGTTCGGTTTGTAACCGGGCAGAAACACCAATTTAGTGTAGTGGTTTGGTCCAAAATACTCATTACTGTTTATCTGCTGTGAGATAAGAATTAGGAGAAATGCAAAGCAGGCACCAAACTTGAAAGAATATAAAGAAGTTTATTAACAGACCTAAAAGAGGGAAAAAAAAAAATTATACCACCTTCAGAACTCTCCTCCTCCCCCCACCTTCCTCCCTTCTCCCACTGACAATGTAAAAAGACAACCCTTAAGATGTTCAGTCTGTTTACCACTTCCATAATAACCTTGTTCAGTCCATTTAGAAAGAGAAGTCTCTTCTTGCTCATGCTATGAAAACATTATCACAACGAGACAGCCGCCCACTTCCAAATATTGTTCAGTCCATTTAGGAAGAGGAGTCTCTTCTTGCTCATGCTATGAAAACATTATCACAACGAGACAGCCGCCCACTTCCAAATATTGTTCAGTCCATTTAGGAAGAGGAGTCTCTTCTTGCTCATGCTATGAAAACATTATCACAACGAGACAGCCGCCCACTTCCAAATATTGTTCAGTCCATTTAGGAAGAGGAGTCTCTCTGCCTGCGTGTGAGTCCTTTCCCCCGACTTGCAGCTTTTCCCGCAACTGCTTTCGAGGGTCCACTCTTGAAAGCTTTTTGGGGTACAGTTTTAAGGTTGAGCCGTTCAGAAACAAAAACAGAGGCCCTTCTCCTTCCCTGGGAGCAAAGGGTCTTCATCATCTTCATCGTTAGGACTATCTCTGGGAGCATCTCTAGGAACTGAGGTTTTCTCTTTTCCCATTTGGAGCAAAAGTCCTCATCTGGTTCATCTCTCCCTGTCCAGACTTCTCATGAAATTACAGCTGCGTCAGCACCTGCCTATCTCAGCGCAGGTGCTTTTGCTTACGAGTTGAACACTCCACCCCCCAGATCTTCATGAAATTACAACAGGATACTCTGATATATCATAGCTTCACAACAGAATTTCAGCTTTAAGCATCTCCTCTCTCTCTTCCCTCAGGTTTTCAGCTCTTCACAGCAATAAAAAGGGTTAATCTCACCTTGGCCTTGCAGCTTTGCAGCTGGAATGTTGAATTTTTCTTATCGCAGTGGAGAGGGTGGAGAGCCGAGCTGCTCCGGCTGCCCACGGCAAGGCAGTGGGGGGGGTTCCACGGCTGGAACAGGTCCACGGCTCCAGGATGGCCGTGGCCCGGCCCGGCCTGGCCCAAGCAGGGCCTGGCCAGGCCCGCTGGCCCCCACACGGGGCCCACAGCCACCTGTGCCAGCACCGGAAACGAGAGAGAGCTTGGAGGGGGAGTTTGCCTATTCTTAAATGTGGATCACAGAGGTGGTCACAACTTTAAGTGGCTTAGAGAGTTGTCCATATTCAAACTGGCCAGCTGATAGGTTCTATCAGTTCCCAGAAGAAACTGTAAGCACCCCTTAGCAAGGACGTCCCTTCCGGGACTATGCTTGCTAACCTAGGACAGGAAAAGCTAGAGTTACAAGAAAAACTAAATAGCTATAACTAAAAAGAATTCTTTTGTTTGAATTTTCATACCTTTATATTTGTAGTATTGGATAATAGTATTTCTATTTTTAAGTAACAAAAGGTAGCACGAATTAATGTTTCCATCTAAAAAGGGGGGGAATTGTTATAAATAAAATATGTAATTCGTGCTATTATATATAAAACTGAAATGTAATTAGACCCTACAGAGACCGAGTTTCTAAATCCCTGCACCAGCCTGGCTGAGAGAAAAATTTCACAACACTAAAAGTATTTCTTTCACAAGAAGTGAGGATTCCACCTAGGTGGGGTTGGATCTTATCACCGGGACATTTGCACCATGACGACTTGATCACCACACTCTGATATCTACATCGCATCTGATAAGGAATCGGACATTCCGGGAACTAAAAATAACTGTTCCAGGAACCAGAGATGGCCCATCCATCAGCAGAAATGGCCCACTCATCACCCAGGATGGACAATTCATCAGACCCAGGAAAGGCTTTGTGCAGCCCAACTCCGGGACAAGAAAACTTCATGAATACGAGAAGAATAGAATTAATTCGGACTCTGCCCAAAAACTGTGTAAGAAGGGACCAGCCGAAGTAGCATCCGTGAACTTGGGAGGTCTGGTGCGATAGAGATCAGATCTATGCGTGTTCACCCAGCTCCGACCCCGGGCTCCGTGCTGTTTTTCTCGATCGTGGCGTTTGAAACCGATATTTCGGTGGCATAATAAATGTCATTTCTTTATAAATTTTAATTGGGCAATTTTGTTTATCTTACAGTGATACACAGTCTCTGTACAGATACCAGTGCACTCAGAAATGCCTCGATCAAGGCCAAATATTGCCTTGAAATGGAGGCAGCTTGCTCTGTGCTAAAAATGAACGACCCTCCTACTTACACATTTTTGTCATATTTATCTGAGTAGCTTCAACTTCCAAATATATGGAAGGCTTTGTTGTCAGATGAAAAACCTCTGTAGTCAAAGTCATCTCTCTTCCCTATCTTGGGTAGCATTTACAGCTGACTCCCCTGTATCTGAGTCACCTGATGCCACAGCAATTGCTTTCAGGACAGCCCTGAGAATGGACAGTCAACTACAGGTGGGAAATCTGGGAATTTGCAGGCAGAATCATGGGTGGAGGTGGTGTTGTCCTAGGAGGAGCTGCCCTTCCCAGAGATAAATGAGAGATCCTGCCGTGCCTAGGGAGCAATGGGCACATCCAGCACATCCTGCTGAGTGGTCAGACTTGTCCAGGACCGTCTGTGCATATTCAGTGGTCTTGGTGGTCACACAGAGATGGACTTCACAGCAAGTGTCCTTTATGACTGACACATGTGAGGTGTTTTGGACCACGTGTGTGAGTGCTGAGTGGGTTGTCCAGTGTATGCACAGTGTCACCAAAGGGATCAGGATGCACCAGACTTACTCTGCACACACAGTCATTGTGTAGGGTGCTTGAACAAGATATGTCAATCCACTACAGACTTCCCTTTCAGTCCCCAAGCTGGTGCTCCTCAATGCATTTTGGCACTGATAATCATGTGGCCATAGAGTGGGTTGAACCAGCTCAGTGGTGCAGCTGACTGTGCACACAGATGAGCACCGGTATTGACACTGGAGAGGTGATGGGAGCGTGCAGGGGAGGGCAGGGCTGCTCCTCTTGATAGCAGCTCATGCTTAGACTGACATGAACCAGCCATGGCACCACATTCTTAGTGATTCAGCTCCGATTTTAACATGTTGGATAGCCCAGGTAAAAATATGGCTGAGCATCAAATATGCTTTGATGAAGCTGATGAAGTCTTGAGGCCAGCAGACAAATTTCTGCTTCTGTCTCGTAAAGGGGACATAACTGGGATACTGGGACAAGTGGTAGTTCTGATGGAGCTGGCCTGGACACAGGGTGGACTAATCCCTGCCACAAGAAAAGAGCCAGGATCACCAAGCCACGTGGCTGGACATGTGTGGAGACAGAAATTGTACCTGGTTTGAGTAATGCATCTGCTGATCTCCTCCGAGTTAAACTTTCTGACCGGTCCCAAGAAAAGGATCCTACTGATCTCTCACAGCTGTAGCATACAAGTAGAGTTTTTTCTGGTAACATGTCTGGTCCTTAAGTCAGGCAGTGAAGTCTTGGGTCGTGGTGCTTCAGCCCTTCTGGTTCTCTGTCTCTTCCTTCTGTGACGACCCCAAAACCTTTACAAAAGGGCACATATCAATGTCTTTGACTGGACCTTCACTTGACACTGGAGGGATTGGGGGGCTTGGAGGTATCCCTGGGCTTCTCATCTAACAACATGGTGTGCAAAATATTAATCTTGGTCTGGGCTGTACAGGGGCTCTGGAGTACTCTGTCTTCATAAATATTTCTCCTCCCTTGTTCTTTTGGAAAGTCATTTCCCTTTGCTTCCTGTTGTATTCAATAAATCCCTTTGCTTAAAAAGGTCTCTCGTTGATGCTAACCATCTAACATGCTGAAAAAAGGAGGGAACAGGAGTGAGAACTGGGAAAACTGCTTCAGGCTGTTTTCTGGCACAGTGCCCAGCAGGCACTGCACCAGGCAGCTCAGACCTGGAGCCTGTTTTCCCTGCTGTGCTGCTTCATTTTCTGGCCTGGGACGACATCTGGCTGGCATATTCTTTTCCACACCCCTGGATGAGTGCTCTTTTTAGCTAGTTACTGCAGTACCTGGCATTAAAATACAGTGAAGCAGACTACAAAGTAGCATGAGATCGGCTTAAAAATAATGAGGTTTAAGTGCAGTTAGCTTTGAATACTTTTTGTTTGCCCTCAAGGTTAGAAAACTTTACAATATGTGACGTCCATATTTTCCTGCATTTCATCACGACTGTGAGTGCTCAGAAGTCACTTTAAGAATAGGAAAAAAAAACCCAAGCAAACTAAAACCACAACAAAACCAACAAAATGAAACAAACATACTACATCCATACCTCTTTATTGAGAAGTTCAGGATAAATTGTTTGGGCTTTCAGAATAACACTAGTTATTAGAAATGCTCAAAAAAAAAAAAAAAAGGATAATTAGCAATAGAAAGGAAAAGGGAGATAATGGGAAGAGAAACATCACAGAAATGGGAAAGAAGACTCATTACCTTCAAGATATTGTTCAAGTCCAGTAAGAAACAGGGGCTGTGATGATGTAACACCACACAGTTGTCTCCAGATTTTGAGTATTTTCCCAGTGTCTGGAAAGACTTCCCCACCAGCAGCGAAGGGTCCTAGATGAACAGAATTCACCGTCTGGAAACAGACACTGCTGACTGTAACACTGGTCTTCTACACCTCCAGGCCAGCCTGTGCCTTCCTACATCCACCAAGTTGTACAAGCACAAGGAACTTGTGCTTGGCTTCTTTCACTTTGTTCTGGGTTTCAGCAGTGCCTTTGCATAACAACGTGTTTCAGTTTTCACTGACAACCTGTTGCAAATTTTGCAATCTACCCCAGCAATGCAAAACAGTTTTCACAAAACCTGGTGTTTTTACAGAGGTGCTGCATGCTGGCAGAGTTGTTTCATGTACTGTCCAGGCTGCAGGCATGGGTGTGGGAGCCCCATGTTGGCTCAACCTGATTTTTTCTGGCTGGGGTGGGGAATTCTGGAAAAAACACAGCTACAAATGTCAGGGTTACACACCAATAATTTCTCTGTTGCTCTATACACCTTTATTACTTCCCAACACAGTAATAAAGCTTTCTGACTTTAGCTCTTACAGGTAGAATGGACAAGCTTAGGTGAAATACATCCCTTCCAACTACAGCAAGAATATAATTCAGTACCAATGACAAGTTAGCCCTGGTAATACATTAAAATCTGACCTCTGTGCACATGTCTATGAGTTAAAAACATACTGTAAGAAGACTGGAATGGTTCCCCTTAAGAGTGTAGCCACACACATAGCAGCTGCTCTGATATCACGTGTCAGCATGTCCCCATTGATATTTACTTAATTATTGACTCTTTTGTCAGATTAATTAAGCATTGGAGCAGTCTGCCCAGAAACACCACTGGTACTTTTCACCACTGATGTTTACGGGACCAGAATGGAGAGTGCCCTGACCCCATGGAGCAGGAGGTTGCACTAGATGCCTCCCAAAGCCCCTCCAACATCAATGTTCCTGCAGTCCTGTGACTCCATGCCTTTCCGTGTATCTCAGGTTCTGAGATTCTTCCCTGCACTTGCCTGGCTATAAAAGTTTAGCTGAGCCTCTTCCTCCTCTGTAATTCTTGTAAAAAGGAAAACAAGAAATACATGCTACTGGAAACCAGTAAAATGTGATGTGTTTGTGAGTTTTTTATGGGTTCTGAATACAGCTATGTATGTATTTTGCTTTTCTTCTTTGGAGGAGCCTGTAAGGGTAGATAGAGAAGCAGCAAAAAGGGGAAGGAATATATAAGGAATCTGTAACTATATATAACATATATATAAGATATGCTTTATTTGGTGACAGCTGGAGGGATGATCTCCCTGTGAGAATAGAAGCACAGTCCAGTGATGACTGGCAAAGCTGAGTATCACCTGCTCTGGTGGTTCCTCAGAGCTCAACACCAAGCAGTGACTCCTATCATGCAAAAGCAGCAGGCAGTTATTATTTAAGTTGGCTCACATACGTGCAATGCCATGTTCTTTAACAAACTCATTTGGGAGGCCTGTTGTCTAAGGCCTCTGAGAAGACTACCAGGTGCCTCAGTATGAAATACATGAAATATATGTGTGTGGTGATAATTTCTTATTGCTTTGGGAGCTTCTCTGCCAAAAATCCTGTCTCAAATCAGTGTTGGCTTTGGACTTTTTCCAGTTTACTTCTCTGGGCTTTGCTATATCGTCAGCCTTTTCCTTCCTCAGGCAGTGCCTGTGTGGGATGGCTCTGCCTCTGGTTCCTGTTCTCCAGACTCCTTTGGGAGTGGTAGGGGCCTGGGGACATCACTCTGGGAGGCTGCACAGCCTCACCAGGCAGGAAGAGTTCATTGTTACTGGTATGCCTGCCATAGCCTGAATCTCACTGCACCCTCACAGCAGCCTTTCTCTCGTGGTCAATGTATTAATGGCTTCTAGAGTCCCTGCATGGTTCCTCTGGCATTAGGGGCTTTAGCTGCTCCCAGCCCTCATGCTGGTAATCCAGAATCAGATTTCACCATTTTAGCATTTCTCAGAGCAAATGCTATCTTGGATGGCCTAAATCTGATGTTCTGTTCCTTTAGGGACCATCCATTTTCTATGTTCTGTCGCCTTTGGAGATGCTCATTAGTCTCGTATTGCATGAGCGGAGCTCATCATTGCCATATTTAGTATCATCTCAGAGTCATTATTTCAGTAGCCTCATTAACCTCTGCTTTTTCAACAAGAGCAATTTGGAGGAATGCTGTCCAGTTATGGTTGTCTCCTGGTACACGGGTTTGACTTTACCTACCAAACTTTTCCATTTGTTCTGATGCCTCCTACTTCTGCTGTTCTACCCCTCCATTCTATGCTCCCAAACTCCACTTGGAGCTTTGATAACTTGCAGCTTGCCCGGCTTATGCTGGAGCTGAGAGTGGGTCTGCAGACAACACCAAGCTGAGTGGTACACTTGGCACGTCTGAGGGATGGGATGTGATGGAGAGGGACATGGACAAGCTCCAGAAGTGGGCCCATGGCAGCCTCCTGAGTTTCAACAAGGCCAAGTGCAGGGTCCCAGTGACAGGCCAAGGGATAATGGTTTAAAGCTGGAAGAGAGCAGGTTAGATCAGGTATTGGGAAGAAATTCTTTACTGTGAGGGTGGTGAGGCACTGGAACAGGTTGCCCAGAGAAGCTGTGGATGCCCCTGGATCCCTGGAAGAGTTCAAGGCCAGGCTGGATGGGCTTTGAGCAGCCTGCTCTGGTGCAAGGGGTCCCTGCCCATGGAAGGGGGTTGGAACTGGGTGATCTTTAAGGTCACTTTGAACCCAAACCATTCTATGATTCGATGGTTCTTTGAGAGGGTAAATAGAAATGAGTGTCTGTCCTATCTGGGAAATGCAGAAGCCTTTCCCTAGGAAGTGTGGGGCTCCATAGGTCTGGAAAATGCATTTAAAATGTTCAGCAAAGTTCTCATCCGCATTTACAGAGACAAAGCTTATTCTCTTCAGTCGCAGAAATTCAAACAAAACCACAGAAGTTCTCAAACTTTGTCTCAAACTTTTTGCAGTGCAAGTTAATGTGGTGATGGTTTCACCTCTTGGATTTTGCCCTGTTTCTGGAGGCACAGGAGCTAACGCATGCACTGGTTTTGTTACCTTGATCTCTAGGAATGCAAATGCAAAGCTGCCTTTAAGGAGCTCCCGAGAACGACGCCCGCAGAGGCTGGTGAGCCCTTAGATGGCAGCACAGAAAAGGACAATATCCATCGTTCCTGGGGCTGCTCCAGGAAAGCCCCTCCACTGCTTTCAGCATCCCCAAGGTATCTTGTGGGTGAAGAATTTTCACATTGCTTCAAGCAAAAGGAATTAAAACCTGTAAAGGAGGATTTTTATATTATATTAAAGCACATAAAATAAAAATTACCCCCTTCCCCCAAACAGTGATGGCATGTATTAAGCCTGAAGTTCTTTCAGAATTTCTGTATTATTTTATTCCCTATCCTTCTCAAGCATACATGAATTCAGCTATTTGCACTTGACAAAATCAGGAGGCATAATCCATATTGTTATCCCAATTTAAAACCAGTTTGTGGAGGTAAATTCAGCCCCAGCTCCAAACTTTTTGGAGCATCTTCACTCCCAGGCTGTTTTCCCAGGTGACTGAGCTGATGTTCAAACTTGGAGGCTGGTCTCACACTAGTGATCTCAGGAAGTGCTCTGCAGCAACTTTTGGAGCTTTTTCAAAAGGAGAAGAGCTTTGTAGTGTCTTGAAGGCAATTAGAGACCACATCTCCTCTTGGGAGTTGATGAGCATGATGGGCCTGCTTATACTTTTTCCCTGGAGATTTGTCTCTTGCAGAGGCAATTACTTCTCTCGTGACTTTGTGAAGTGGAAAAGCTGTGTAACTGCTCGCCGTGGGGTTATGAGACTATCTGAAAGAAAGGAAGGATATATCACTTTACTTTTTAAAATGCAAAAGGCATTTCAGAAGGCAGCACAAAGTAACACTAAGCAAAAATTTAAGAGAGACAGATGGGTAATAGAAAGCGTCACGGCAGTATCTGCTCACTGCAAGCCTTGCTTTGTGTTTCCAGCACCACGACACAAACATTACTTGATCTAAAGGGAAGAGGATGGATTTTTCAACTCCGTCTTCTACCTTCTGCAGAATTCCGGGCCTTCTGTGAAAGTCTCTTCTCAAATTATTAATGTAAGCCAATGAGGATCAGAGGCCAAGGAGGAATGGCTGCAAGCATGGCTAATGTGTGCACGTACTGCCAGCTACTCCAACAACAGGCAGAGCCATTCCCTTCTGCACAGAGCTCCTTGGCAAGGAGAAATGTATAAACCTCTTGACTTCAGCACATGGGGGAAAAAAGTGTTGCTTTCTGGCACTACCTCAGAAGCTATTCAGCAGATGGCTGGCTTTTCAATGTGTGAACTAGTCAGGACAAATCTGGGGTGGGTTTTTTATTTATTTTAAACTATCTAGATCTTATTCCACTTCAAATCCTCAGAGAATCAGCTGAAACTACTAAAACTTTTAAATGCTTGAATGACATCAGACTAGCAGAGTGAAAACAGACAGAAAGCCGCTGCGGCCAGCATTACATTTTCCTCCCTAGAACAGGGAAAGATGGATGGTGCGAGGGAAGCTGATCAGTTGCGCCGATCGAAATGTGTCCGAGCCTGGGAGGTTGGGCATCATTAGAGCCCAGTCACAATAATTTCTACATCATCTCCAAATGCAGATACTGCTGCATCAGCAGCATGGAGGCAAATCCAGCATCTCTTTGACAAGGAAGTACTTACCTCCTGTTGCTGCAAACTCTGCAATGATGTGGCAGCCCTTGATGGCTCTGGTATACCTTCATGTAGTGAAATTAGCGGGTCATCAACCTCTGAGCTTTACTGTGTCATCAAAATCACTTGTTTGGGATTTCCAATCTATTTAGAATTTACTGAAATGCATTGCTTTTAAAAGGAACAGGACTTCAGCATCCTAGAAACCTGGAAGTTCTCTATTTAACCATAATTAACTTATAAATAATGTACACTCTTCTTTCTCTTACTGTAAACCAAGTTTTATACCAAATAGAGTAATCAAGAACTTTATATTTTTGCCCATTTATAGATATGTAGCCAGGTACCAGAGGGTGGAGAGATATTTACCAACAAGGTTCTTATACTAGGAATTTGACCCATGCATACAAATCCCTGCCCTCGTTAAGGGACCAGATTTTACTTGGCCTTGACATACCTGAGGGATCTCTGTAGGTACAGACGTGAAGGAGGTGTCCAGGCTTGTGTTTAGGAGGGCTGTAATCCCAAAACCAGCAGCCCTTACCACAGATGAGCTGGAGAAAAGCACTATCACACTTTCTTTTAGTATGCTACGAAAGTCATTGTTGTAGATACAAAAATGCTGCTAGCGAGGATTTTCTTGCTATTTTCTAAGTCCGTGAGAGACTTTTCTCTCTCACAGAAGAGGTAGCAGGGAATGTAAACAACCAGGCCACCTGCAACCTTGAAAAGTCTTCTTTATGGTATAGTAGAAAAATATTTTGACAATGGATGTTTTAGGATTTTAGCCAATCACCCCCAAGGGGTGGCTGGTCTTTTGTCCAATTAGACTATGAAGAAAAAAGTCTATGAAAGAGTTTGTAAAATAATTAAAGAAATCAATCTTGCTGCAGAATTCCTGCCTGCTGGATCTTCTCTTCTCCTCCTCCCTATGGCTGTGGGACACGGTGATATACCCTAGGGCCCAGTCCTGCGGTAATACATTGTTGATCTTTATTAGGTACTTGTCACAATCCGCTAATGCAAGCGGGGGTCGTGATGGTTCGTTTATCGATCTCAGAGTGCAAAAGGACACAAGAGATTTCAGTTTTAATCAAAACAGTGCACCTTTATTAAGTGCCCACAACACAGTAATGCAATAGAAGAGAGTAAGAGAGAGAGAGAGAGAGAGAGAAAAACAAAGTAGAGAGGGGGAAAAAGAGGGGGCAATAGCTACCAATGGATGAGACGAAGTCCTCGTGGTCTTCTGCCAATAGATTTGTCTTCTTTCCGCGGGGAGATCTCGGACTCGGTTATTTCAGAAAGTCCCTTTATAGTCCTTTTCAGAAGCGAGGGGCAACTGGCCAAGAGGTTGGGAAATCTACAGCCGTTGTTATGGGGTCCGTTGCTTTGGGAAGCAGGTACAGGACAGACGTACAAGACAGGTGTACCGGAGAGGTGTACAGGACAGGTCATTCAGCGCAGTCCTTCCCGCCTGGGCAGCAAGAACAGCACAGTCCATTCCAACCTGCACTGATTTTCCTCAGGAATGCGTACCAGTTCCCAGTGGGCACACCCGTAGGCAACACTTGGCAGACATTCCACCTCAGCCGGGCCAGGACTGCTGTGTTCAGTCTCTGTCTTCGGCGATGATCGTGAGGCAGATGAGGGATTTTCAGACCGTCTCTTACAGTACTTTAATACCAAGCATATTTTGAAATAAGAAAAATTATTGTTGTTATTACTTTTTACAGAAAATCAGGTATTTCAACAGTTTTCTTTACAGTTTCTTCACTTAAAAAGAAATTAGAATTGACAAGTTACAATGGAGTGGGATGGGAAAGTGGTAACATTTAAAAAGATAAAACATGCTATTCTTACAGAGCCAACATTTAATGATGTACATCCTGGTACATCTCTCCTTCTGACTGTATACAAAGGGTTCATATTCACTGAGCTGCCCTGACAGGGTTGTGATGTCTTGTGATGAAACTTTTTGTTTCTGTATTTACAAAGGGCTTTTATGTTGCAGTGGGGATACTGCAACACGCATATATCAAACCAGGAGTCCCGTGGAAAGGAAATATATATGGACAGACAGATTCTTGCTAGCTGTTTCAGAGATGTTTATTTCTCCAGCCGCATGGCCGGAGCTCTGCCCAGGAACTGTTCCAGTCACGGGACCAAGGGTCCTTCTGCCCGCGCAGGGAACACAAACCAACCAATGGGAACGAGGCTGAGCAGGGGCAGGGAAACCCCGTGTCTGTGCCCTCAGGGCCCCTCTCCCAGGGCTACACGGCGGGGGAGGGACCCCAACACCTCACCCGTTTTATTTTAATAAAAGGAGAATGAAAACAACTGGATAAACATAACAAGAACAGTTTCAAGACAAAACAAGCCACCCTCCTGAGTCTTTAAATGTCCAAACAGATTCTGTGGAACATCTTAGGGCTGACAGAAGGGAGACAGAATTCTGAGCATGCTTTGTGGGGAAACTGAGGCAGGAGAGGGTTTAACTTCTTCCCTCCCCCTTTTCATCCCCCACTCGGCATTGGAAAGGGATTTTTGGGGAAACAATTGGCAAAAGCATGGTTTTGTGAGGGAAACCATGGGTGAAAAAACGGATTGGGAATACACTGGGGGTAATAGGACATAGGGTAAAAGGGAAAGGTGGGATTAGGAAAGGGAAACTGTAGGGGGGGCCTACAATGGAGATATTGTCTAACATGACTACGATTTTTTGCATATATACTGCCTTTTACAGAAACACCATCAGGCCCAGTGACCTGCGATGCTTGTAACCCTTTTCTCCCTAGTACAATATTAAATTCTACCACCTCTCCATCTCCCAAGCTTGGGATGCATTTTTCAGGGTTATTCTTTTTAATAGCAGTTCTATGCACGAATATGTCTTGCTGGTTGTCACACCTTGTTATAAAACCATAATTTTGCTTAACATTATACCATTTTACTATCCCTAAGGTCTTAGTTACTATGATTTTTTCCTTTTTCCGAGTGGCTGCTGTTTTCTGTCTCGCTGCGTCTTTGCTCTCTCCTTCGGTCGCTCCCGTGTCGGAATTGTCGGGGCTGCTGGTGCCTGCGCGCTCTTCCCGGGGTCGCGTTCGGGGCTGCGTGGGCCGGGCCGGGCCGCGCCGCTCAGTTCTCCGTGCGTCGCCTCCTCTGGTCGCAGCTTCGCTGCCGCTGCCGAGCGCTGTACCCACGTCTCGGCCGGGCCCCCGAGCGATGACTCCCCCGCGCCCGGCTCCAGCGCGCGTTTCGGCTGGGCACGGCTCCGCTCCACCGCCACCGCCGCCAGCCGCCGCCCGCGTGCCGCCCCTCTCGGTCGGGCGTTCCCGGGGCTCGCTCCACCACGCGCTGCACGGGGCCATTCGGGCACCGCCGGCTCCCGCCGCACCTGCCGCGCCTCGCTCCGCCACCGACACTGCGGCTCGCGTGGCTCCGCCCGCATGCGGGAACTGCCTCGCTGCTGCTCGCAGAGCGCTCGGCGCACGTGGCCTGGGCCGCACGGTCCCTGCGCCAGGCTTCCCTTCGCCAGGACACAGCTGACATTGCTCAACAGTCTCGGTAACTAAATAATATTCACGAAAATATTCTTCCATCGGTATATATTTTGACTCCAGTATTAACTGTGTCCAAACGGTTTTCCAAAAGCCCTTCGTAAGAATTAAATCCCAAGAAACATAGAAAAAGTTCTTAAACAACCATGCCAGGAAGTGTTTCAGTTCTTTTTGAGCTTGAATCAAGCTAAAATTTACAAATCGTTGTTCAAGAATCATTTTAAGTTTAAGATAAATGTCCATATGCGGCTCTGAGAGCCAAGAGTCTTCCCACGGTTCCTCCATAGTTTAGATACGGAATAGCAAAGCAAAACCAAGAAGAGGAATCCAAAGTTTCCAGGGTTTACTCACACAAATCAGTCGCTTAGGGATCGGGGATCGTTCTGCTCACAAATCTCCACCATTTGTTGCAGTGGGGATACTGCAACACGCATATATCAAACCAGGAGTCCCGTGGAAAGGAAATATATATGGACAGACAGATTCTTGATAGCTGTTTCAGAGATGTTTATTTCTCCAGCCGCATGGCCGGAGCTCTGCCCAGGAACTGTCCCAGTCACCGGACCAAGGGTCCTTCTGCCCGCGCAGGGAACACAAACCAACCAATGGGAACGAGGCTGAGCAGGGGCAGGGAAACCCCGTGTCTGTGCCCTCAGGGCCCCTCTCCCAGGGCTACACGGCGGGGGAGGGACCCCAACACTTTTACATTGCACCATCACCATGATGCTAAACAAAATAAGACAGAGAAACCCTGTTTTGGTGATTTCTGTTGCAGCAAAAGTGCCATGACTGCAATCATGTGGGATAGAGGTAAACTCAAGGAGCGTATGAAGATGGTGATACGAGAGCACATCTGGGTAACAAACCCTTCCACAGGCTTTGAGGTGCGAGTGTGGTTGTGAGCCAACAAAAGCAGAGAATGAGCATGGGCTTCACTGAGACACCACTTAACAGGGACTCCTGACTGCATCTGGCCCCTGAGGATGTGCATTTTCCAGCTGACACTGGTTGGACTAACCACAGATTTAAAAACCTGCCTGATGTGGGCCCTTAAATGAGTTTATGCTGCTTCATGTGTGAACTACTTGATTTTTACCTTCCATCCCTTTTGGGTCAATAGCAGGTACTGGGAAGATGTTTATGGTGGTTGACTGATTTGGGTGGGGTTTTTGACCACCTAGTGCTGGCCTGTTAGAAGTCAGGAGAATTTCCTACATACAGTTACAAGAGCAGTTTTGGATTAAAAAAAAGGAGTTGTTTATTTTTTTAAATGCTGCCCAGGTTCACAAATCAATTCACTTGGCTGCCATCCACATCAGTATTCAGTCTCTAAGACAAGCAGTGCCACAGTGGTACCTTGGTAGTTAGAAAAGTTATCTAATTCCCTGTATTTGTTTATTGGCAGTTTGCTTAAAGATCATTTCTTTTGGTGGTTTCACTCTGCTCCCCACCTGTACAGTCATGAAACTATAGAATCATTGACAGCTCTAAGTAGGAAGGGACTTCTGAAGGTCATGTATGCCAACTCCCTTCTCAAAGAAGGTCCAAACAGAGCAGCTTACTCAGGGTCATTTCCAGTCAAGTTCTGAGGATCTCCAAGGATGGAGATGACACTCCCTTGCTGGGCAACCTGGTCAATATTTGACCAACCTCATGAAAAAAAAAAAAACCACCAGCATGCTTAAAATATGAGTGAAAATCCTGTGAGAAAAGAAACCCAGGAAGGGAATAACTGAATTCTGCTTCTCCATAGCAGGCAGCACCACAAGACCCATGTGGGTAAGTACGTTTCAAGCTGCTGTGATTGGTCTCACCTTCATAAGCTTTACTTACACTAAGATTAAAAGAGCTATATAGACACAGGAAAACATCCTATTTGCCCATAGTAGTCTTTTTCTAACAGAGACTGTGAAAACAACATTCATAATTCCGATGTGTCATCTGTCACACGAAGCAAAAGTTTGACAACGGAGGAGTCACAAAGCATTGGTGGTAGCAGAGCCGTCCTCATCAGCCAGCGGCACCAGGAGCAGGCTTGGCTTCCAGAGAAGGCAAAGGGGGAGTGGCTGCTTTCCCCCAGCAAGCACAGAAGGGTCGATTCTGCTCCTGACCCATTTGAACTGCACACTTCAACATTTGTACCGTGGATTTCTAAACACTCACATCCAGTGGGATCCTGATCCTAGCAGGTACTTCGGGAGGTCACTTAGGAACGACAGGCACAGCCTGCAGATTTGCCACTGGCAGCTGCCACAAGCCACCGAAAAAGGCAGAATATTTAGACTACACAAACCCAAAGCTAAGCTGGAATATAAATATCAGATGAAATGCTTACATGTTGCTGAACATGCTGCCTAACATCAGAAACACGAGACAACAGCAGAAAGCCACGCAATGCATTTTGGCAGAAGCACACAAACATTGCACAGCTTGTCCCCTGGATGCCATGCTCACACTTACGTTAGTCTGTGTCACACTGCCTCAACTTGTTTTAAGCATTTCCATCATCTGTGAGGTAGGGAGGGAAAAACAGAACAGCTGAGGTATAATCAAGTGAGGTCTTGCACAATTTGTAAACAGTCTCATTATGGGCTGTAGTGTGCAGAGTGTGAATGGTTCAGGCTTCTGTCTCAACTTATCCAGGCAGGGAACTTTCTGAAAGCCAGAGAAGTGATTCAATGGATTACTAAGGAGGTAGATGAAGAAAACTGGGGTTAACAAGGAAGGGAATAGTGACAGAACATAAATAAACACATAAACAGGTGAAGAAGTTTGGTGTCGGTAAGAGGCATGTTTTTGCATGTCAGAATCAAAACACTCAGTAATACCTTTTGATCAGTGAGCAATTTTAAACACTGTGTTAATCAGGCTGCTTCAAAAATATTTGAATAAAAATGCAAAATTAAAACCCAAACATCTACAAATCATTCCAATGAATTAGACCAAAGATAAAGCTGTATCAGTTATCATCTCAATATGGACAGATCTGCAGAAGTGTTTCTTCTAGGTGAGAAATCACAGGAATGAAATAAAAACCATACATTAAGATCTTGTTGATACATTGCTCCTCATTTTTGATTATACTTCCAAAATCATAGGCACCGTTTGAAAGACCCAGCCTACCAAATCCTTTCATGCACAAACTTTCCTATTGGCTTAGAATTTGAGGTTAGACAGGCACTGTGCTTTTAATTATGCACTCGCAGAAGCCTTTTCTGGTGCGATCTTGTGCCCATGCTACCTTGAGAAAGACCGGGGAACCTAACAGTACTTTGGATCTCGACCTATCTATGGTCATCTGTAATTACTCTTGTAATTTATTGTGAATTTACAGTACTTTGCCCAGTGCATCAACCTTTCATGTCTGATAAGACAGATACTAAGTCATCTGGAAGCTAGAGGATTTGTATCCAGAAAAAAAATACTTGCACATCTACACGTTACACTACTGAACAGCTAAAAATCCGTAACAAGATGGAGGAAACAATTATCTCCTGAGAGAGTGGCAGAGTAATCAATTGCCCTGAACTTCTGCTGTTCAAGGGGAGCCTAAAAGGAGATCCTAAAATAGATAGAATTTGAGACACTACTTCAAAACAGTAATTTCTTAACTAAGAACACTGACCAATGGTTCCACTCTCACTTGAAAACTGTTTTAGAAAAGAGTGCAAGGACTTTACTGTGGGTTTAACATATAAATCACAAAGAGCCAAACTACCACCAGAGTTGTATTTTCTAGCTGGGCCTAATGTAGAAGAACTGCAAAATACAGCAGAGAAATTACATACAGTAGCTGGAAATATCTAAATACATTTATTATGTGATTGGCATGTCCCTGCTGAAAATAATCAATATATTGACTTTTCTGAAGATTCACAGTAGGCAGTAAGGAAAAAAAAACCAAAATCTGTGTATGTGTGTATGCACTCTTTTTTGGAAAAAGAATTTGATTTCTGTCTTTCTTGGAAGCTGTGACTGTTTGTACACTGGTCCTGGAGTGCCTTCATTGGCTTAGCTCTACCATTGTTTCAGCAATGAGAACTAGAACAAATAGAGATGCTAAAGGATACACTGGATGAGTACTGAGACACAAAGCAAGGCAGCTGTCTCATTTATAATGCTGGGGAAAAATGAGGTAAAGTAGCTTATTAAGCAAGTAATAGTGATATCATTTTCCTATATTCCTACTTTATTTTGATCCTTCTGCACTGTGAGAGCAAACAATCAGGAATTTGTAGCGATGTAATCATGCTTGGCTCCCTGCCTCCTCTGGCACATCCTGCTTAAGTGGCACTGATGCTGTTTTGTGCAGCTCAGGTGGCAGCCGTTACAATTCAGAAGCATTACAGCAATTGGATACACTTGGGAAATACGCTCGGCAAACCAGTTCTTCATTCAAGCACTGAGGAAGGTTCCCATGCACCTCATGCTCTCCCTTTCCCCAGACACTTGAGCTTTCCCTGGCATCACCCAAGGATGTCCGTGCCTGTGCAGCCCTTGCAGCACACACAGTCTGTGCGGTCACCTAAGGACATGGGATGTGCAGTCCCTTCCCTTCCCTTCCCTTCCCTTCCCTTCCCTTCCCTTCCCTTCCCTTCCCTTCCCTTCCCTTCCCTTCCCTTCCCTTCCCTTCCCTTCCCTTCCCTTCCATGCCATTGAGAAGACTCAGAGGAATTTGGGCACTTTTTCCTGTCCCAAGGGCCTTGGTGAAAGTTCACCATCCCCATGGAGATGAAGGCTTGGTTATCACCCAGTTAACATAAAACATATGTAAGTAGAGTCCATCTCATGGCTCAAGTGTCCTGGGGGATCTGCACAGGTTTGTTGTCCTGGGCAACATCTCCTCTCCCCTGGAGCCTCTTCTGTCATCCTCTGAGTTAATTCAATGACTGTTTCCCCTCCACACATACCTAAGTCTCATGTAGCCACAGTAGGAATGATTTCTGGCCCTTAAATTGCTAATGAACAATGTTTTCCTTTGATTGGAGGTAAAACTTTTGTCCTTCCTTGAGTTCCTCCTTGGCATCTTTCATTGAAGGATGTTCCTTTCACTGAGCCTTTCTTTCTGCATCAGTCTGTACCTCCAAATACACACACAATATAGGTTTCTAAGCAGCTTAAGAATATAGAGCACGTCTGTCTCCTGAGCAAGTCCAGCCATGGGAATGACCCAGCTCTTGGTGGTGAACTGCAAAGACTGATCCCGTGTCTTTTCTCTGCTAAACCATGATGATGCATGTGCAGATACCGGCAGGCTTTGTGGCCAGCTGCGGATGTGCCCACATCCTTGCTTCAGCTGGGATTGGGAGAATGGTTCTGAAGTGAATTTCCCAGTTCCTGTGCTTGTTCCAGCTGCTAATGGGCAACTGCGGGGCCAAGCAGGAGCTTGGCTGGAATAACATTGTCTCTCCACCGTGCCGCTGGCACGGATTCTGGGCCCCCAGCACAAGCTGTTTCCTCCCACAGTGCTGCTCCTGTTGCTAATGTGGACATTGCCTGACTGAATCCTGCTGACTTGATTGATTCCATTTAAATCAATGGGATTGTTTGTACGAACAAAGTTGATAGAACTGGTCCCAAGTGGCATTTACTCCACCATGCTATTTGGCATATAAATCAGCTGTTTGGGGCAGTGGTAACTGTTTTGTTACCACAGTGACTTTTAGGGAAATCTGTTAAAGACAATAAAGAAAGTGGATATTTGCAGAAAAATAACTGATATTAGCACTTGACTGGTCTCATTTAGATGTCTAGAGCAGACTTGCTCTGGAAGTAGTTTAAAGAGATTTTTCTGTCTTTTGGGATCCTTGAAATAATCAAGTTCATTATAATGCCTTTCTTCCAAAATATCATCTACATCGATGAATTATGCATTTGGTTACATAGTTTTAAATCTGAATAGGGCTGTTTGTACCCAGTAATAAAATATTCTTTTAGCTTTTTTTTAATGGTTACAGTAAAATTCTGCATGATGTATATCGCAAGTAGTAATTTTCAGCTACAAATATTGATGACATCTTGCCTGTGGTAATGAACAGGTTTTAATATTACAGTAAAGCATGTTCTTCCTTCTTAATTAGCCTCCACTGATTAAACACCCAGATTATTTACAAAAAGACAAACACAATGGAAAGGAAGAATAACTACTGCAAAGGCTGTATTCCCAGGGTCACATGCAATTCAACTTCACTAAGGTAGCTGAGCCTCAGTAGTCGCAAGGTGTTTATGAAATAATAGGGAGAAAGCTTTCGGTTAAGCATATTTAGTATAAAAAGTATGTTTTAAATTTGTTTCTTAAGATGAAATTCTTCCATTCTTGAGGGAGAATTGAAGTTAATGAATGCGTTAAATGAGTTAAAGCCACAGACATCTTGCAGTAAGATATAAGAAGCCTTGTCAGATCGCTAACAGAAACAATCTTTATGGTGCTGAGGTTTTGTAGCTTATAATTAAACATCACTGTCCAGCCTCTGTAACCTGTATCATCCTCACATGCCATATTTTATACATCACAGCAATTGGTGAAGCAGAGAGGGCACATTTAGAAGGCAGCTTTCTGTCAGGAGCTGATGATGGAGTGACTCAGCAAGGCATCAGAAAGCTTTGCTTGTGCTAAGGCTTTGTGCACCTCTGGGGGGGCTGGACCTGCCAGACTAATACAAGGGGCTATTTTTGTAACATCCAAAAAGTTTCTGCTGTACATCAAAGTGCACTAGCTGCTTATTTTAGGTGACAGCAACTCTTACATTTGTCTTGAACAATACAGTCTTTAGCCCCTTTTTGGTATGTACTTCTCCAAAATGAAAATTTCCTGTGAAGCATTTCATCGAAGAAGGGCTTCCAATTTGAGCTCATCAGAGACATTTTCTTCCTGTGCTTCAAACGTTCCAGTAAATTAACGGCCCACGTGCCAAAGGTAAGAGGAAGTCATGGCATATTGGGGAGTACTCTGAGCATGTAATCTGGGACAACATGAACATCTGGATTTGTGCCCTGCTCTTGAGCTGAGCTGGGACTTGGCCCCAGGCAGTACCAAGAGCCTCTTGAAAAGGGGCTCCTCCAGCTGCTCTGGCTGCCTATTTACTGTCTTAATTTCTTTCTCCCAGCAACCAAAATCTCACCCTCCTTCCCAGACACTCCCTTGTTTCCATTCTTGAAATTAACTTGCCTGAAAGCTGCTCTTTTCCCACATTCATGGGATCCAGCATTGATGCTGGATCCCATGAATGTGGCAGGCATAGCCTTCCACAAACAGATGGGCTGTGAGTTACCTTCACTGGGCTGCTCTTAAATCTGCCCATGGTGTTTGGAGAATTAGTGTGAGCACTTTGTCCTGACTCGTGCCTCTTTCCTTGTGCCTGACCTAACGGGATCCTTAAAAGAGTGTGAAGCAGTGGCAGATGTGAGGTCACAGGTGTGTCCCCAAGATCAGAATCAAGAACTTCAAGCAAGTTCCAGAGAGATGATGGAAATTACCTCTGAAACCAGGTAATTTCACAAAAGATGTCCTCATTAACACTTGGCTTTCACAATGTGCCCTTTTTTTGTGTCAATCTCAGAAGGCTGTTGTGAAAGAGGTTGCTGCTCCAAACTCTAATGGCACAGTGAAGTGACTTGGAAAAGGTGACACCAGAGTCACCAAAGGCACTGGAATTGGAGTGGCCTTTTCTGAGTCATGGCCTGACTCAGCTCTCCTTGCTCCCACTACTCCAATAGCACTGCAGCTGCCCTCCCTGCTCCTTTTCGCTGTTGCTTTTTCCTGCTCCCCTCCCAGCTGCCCATCCCTGCTCACCAAAGCACTTTCCAAAGTCCCTTAGTTGGCGTGTGCTCCTGGCTCTTGCTTGGCAACATGGAGCTACAGTTGCACTTTTCCAAATGGCGATGGATTACTTGTGTGCTTAAAAGCTTTGCTGGATGGAGACCTGGACTCTAGAGCCACACCCACCTTCATTGCTGGAGCCTGCAAGGAGGAGGAGAAGGCATTTTTCTCCTTCTCACATGCTGCCCGGGAAAGGGGTGAGCAAGAGAAGTAGAGAGAGCCCTGACTTGGTTTCTGCAGTGCCCTGCTGTCAGCAAAGCACTGGGCAATGAGGCTCTGAGCGCCTGCCCAGAACCCAGAGCACCCTGGGGA
This sequence comes from Corvus hawaiiensis, assembly GCF_020740725.1. Lineage (NCBI taxonomy): Eukaryota > Metazoa > Chordata > Aves > Passeriformes > Corvidae > Corvus > Corvus hawaiiensis. The sequence continues at coordinate 4,931,452 of NW_025963366.1, forward strand.
GAGCTAATAGCAAGGCTGAGCTGAGAAGTAGTTCTCTCATATTTTTTAATAAAAACATTTGGAGAAAAGTTTTCCTCATTGAATTTTGACAAAAGAAACACCTAAAAACCCAACAACAAATTTTATGCAGGCAGCTATTAATAGTAGTGCAAATATTAGTTTTCTACTAGAAGATCTAGTAGTTATATTAATACTTGCCCATATCAAAAGCATTTGGGGCTTTTTGGTAGGAACTGGGTATTAGTATTAAAAAATATTTTCATTTCAGTAGCTCTTTTGTGTGCAAAACATATCAATGATTGTATCTAAGTCACACAACGCAGGGGTGCTGGAACCTCATTTACCTAAGCTGTTTAAAAGCATCCTGTTGTGCCTGTTATTGTAAAAACACAGCATTTAACACCCCATTGAAAATAAAAGCCATTTTTCTTATGTGTTTTCCCAGCTGAAGCTTATTTCCACTGTTTTCCCAGAGAAGCAACAAAGTTTGGGCTTAATCTTCTTCATTGCACCTTCAGTATTCATCCCTTTCTGTTATTACCATCAGTGCATGATTTTTAAAAGTCCATTCCTGAAGTTATTTCACCTATCAGAGGGTTTGGGTTGGCTTCTGAGGTGTATGTCTTATATAGTAAACTTTCCTGTAGTATAAAGGACAAAGATTTCTTTGCTGAACCACTACAGTCAACAGCAATTTCCATATCCTATATCCATGGCAGTTAGGTGAGGTCTCTTTTACTTTCTTTCCCTTTTAGGTTGCTGCTTTTGTTTTGGGTCTCCCTAGACTCTCCGTAAGGCAGCGTGAGCTGAAGGTTCTCACCACGGCAGCTGTCAGAATCATTGATTTTTTTGTTCAGTAGCAGAAACTGAAAAAAAAGATTTCTGTCAACCTTTTGAAATGCCATTCTGGAAAAATTAATTTCAGATCAGCAAAACACACGATTTGAGGGACATGGTATAAAAGCAGAGGGAAAAAGCCTGGCGTCACAAAGTGGAAGAACAAGGCATGGCAGCTATTCTTGCCTGACCTGGTGTTCAAAGGAAGACGTTCACTGAGGTCAAAACCCACTCTGCTACATGCAGAGATTTGAGCCAAAGCCCTTCTTTTACTCGAGATGTTCTCTAGCTCCAGTCAGAGGTCACCTGAAATAAGATGTTCTCCAGCTCTCCTGTTGTGACTATTGTACTTCTCATTGCAACTGTACAAATGCTCAGCAGTTGAGCAGAGCAGAGCATGTATTTGAGTGAGTTTTGTGCCTGGTACAACCTCTGGTTGAGACACAGCATCATCAGGTTTTAGCTTGGTGGCAAAGGCCAGTGCAGCCATTTACATCGAGTTAGATCACACTGGAAGAACAGGTTTCAGACACATTCCCAAGAACTTCCTGTCAATGTGATGGATGAGCAGCAGCTGCCCTGGAGGAGGGGAGTGGGGGCTCCTGTGTCCCAGGCAAGGGAGGGCTGGAGCCACTATTGCTGAATTTGACACAAATTCATAAAGAATTGTTATGATCCAAAATGGCATTTTTTAATTCATAAAAGAATGAAAAATGCTGTTTCCAAATGCTGCTCACCCCTTCTGAGCATCAATCATGAACACTGAAAATCCCACTTTTTGTGGTAGCCCATGCAGCCCATGTGATCTCTACCTGTGCACATAGGAGGGCTGCTGGTTAATCCTTGTGAATCATTCAGCTCAAGGAATGTGGTGGTCAAGACAATAACTTCCTTCCATTTCCTGGTCTCTCTGTCAAACAGCCCTAACTTGAAGGATCTTCACATTGGTGTTACCTTACTAATCCCACTGGTTTAGATTCCAAAGTCCCAAGGTAGTATGGCAGCTCTCTTGTACATATTATTATTTTTGTATCTAAATCTTCCTTGAATATTGGGCAGACTCTCTTTTCATAGCTGAGTAGTTATTTCAGGAAGTGTGGCAGGTGATTTACAGTTTAGTACTGTCTGCACTTTCTGTAGTCAAGCATAAAATTGAAAGGCTTATGTCAAATTCATGCCTACATGGACACGCTCAAGAACAAATTAATTTTAAAGCGCTCACCGGGTATATAATGTTTCTATGTCCTGCTTTACAAATCTATAAAGTAATTAATAACAGAAAGCCTACTTTAGAAGAGAGCTGTAGTAGAACAGATAGCAGAGTGATTTCAGTCTAAAACATCCCAGTGCTACATTCCTGCAGATATCTGCAATTCAGATCTGATAGGAACCATGAGTAATCAGTTTCTAAAGCAAAATTCTTATACAAGGAAAGACTCGTAGTGCAATGTCCTCTTGCAAAACCAGGCTATTCTAGGACAAATTAGGTTTTCTAACCATCAGTATGCAGCACACTAGATAAGGTGTCAGATTCAGATCTCCAACTAGTATAAACTGGAAATCACAGCCATGAAGGATCAAGATAAAGTCTTAAAGATGCATGTTGGATAAATCTCATGGGTAACTGTAATACCAGGGGCCTTGTCATTAACATCAAGGGCATTTTCACCCCATGAGAACAGATGCCTTCAAGCTGACACTGCTGTTGCTGTCCTTCTCTTCTGCATGGCACAGCCCACGGAGGGTACCTCTGCACAGGGCAAGTGTCTTCCCTGTGCCATTCGAGCACAGGTTCTTTGAACATCCTTCCAGTGTTTTGTATTTTGGAGAACCTCCAGCTTCCTTCTGCTTTTTCTGGCAGAAGGAGCTGCCAGCACTGTTCAGCACCAGCCTCTTGCTGCATAGGACCGAGGGAACCAGAAACCAAGAGAAGAGCACCTCTCTCTGACCACAGCCAAGCTCCTTCTCTGCTTTGTCATGCCTGTAAATTCCCCCTCACTGAGCACTTATCATTAGCAAATGTGGTAGGCAATCATGAGAAACATTCAAAGACAAGCAGTCACCCAGATTCAACCCTGATACGAGCAGCTACAGCTGTGCCCAAATTGCAGGCTGGCATGGACAGGAATGAGTGCTGAGTCTAAGGAGTTGGCACAAGCCAGCTGGTGTAACACAGCTACTCCAGCTCCCTCCCTGCATTTTTTTCCAGGGCCATTCCCGCTCTCTGCAAGCAGCAACTTAATATACTAACAGCTCAAGGAGTAAAATATACAGCAATGGCTGTGCACTGCTGCCCTGCTCCTCTTCCCACTATTCATCCCACTCGGCATGTGTGTTGCACCTGGGTAGCTAACTCTGTAATTTGGACACAAGTAGTATGTTTGCTCATGTCCTCAGGAGAAACAGAGATATAATCAGAATTTAGAGTGGCTTCTAAAAGGTGCATATTTCAAAGGTAAAATTGCAACATAAAGCATTCAGAGAAACTATAACCCAAGTAGCACCTGTGTGCAGAAGGGGGAAGGAAAATAGCATTCTTTGTCACAGCCAGTGGAGGCAGACAAAAGAGTCTAACTCAAAGCAGCTGTATCTACTCCTTGCATCAGAGAGAGGAAGCCCTGGTTGCAGTCCCCTCATGCAGTGAACTTTGAGATATTTATAAAAAGTGGAACAGCTTCCACAGCGCAGGGCAAAAAAGGTCACCCCAGCACAGCTGGGCTGGTAACCAGCCAGTACAGCAGAGGCACAGCAATGTGGGAAGAAGCCCTGGCTTACGGGGCAATGGGATCATCCTCCAACACAGCCACGCAGGCCGGGGGTCAGCACGGAGCTGGGTGGGGCGATGGTCACACAGGAGGAAGAGCTGAGCCTTGCCCTTGTCTTCTCCTAAATGCTGGGACCCTGTTTCTCAAAAATACCTAATGGCATTGGGTGCATGAAACTTCTCAGCACAGGAATTGGTTTTGTTGGACATTCTCTTTCTGAAAGTCAGTTCAAGCTGAGTCCCCCAAAAGTCCTTTGGAAAAGGAGACTGCTAGTCTCCTGGAGCACATTCCTCCTCACAGCCGCTACATTGCAGACACATGTGGAGGAATAAAAGCCCTTATTGCAGCAGGAGAGGCTGAAAAAGGAAGACCTATTAGTCTGAAATTCTGCTATGAAAGAGGAAGATTTCAAAGGAACCCCAAGAAAACTTGCATCCAGCTCAGTGGGAATGCCTTAGGTGTAGACTTCAGCTGTTTCTTTGCAGCAAGCCAGTTAGTTCTGCAACCTTACCTTTCGCTTTAAACAAAGGGACTCCTAAAATTTGCTTTATCATCAGAAGGCAATGGCTGACAGCCAGGAAGCACAAGAGCAGTGGGGTGCTGGAGGAGCCCTCCCCCAGCCCCACAACAGCCACTGCCCCAGTGCAGCAGGGAGGCAGCTGCACGAGTGCCGGGCTGGGGCTGTGCCATCTGCCGAGTGCTCTGCACGCTCCTGTTTTCAGTCACTAATAAATACCCCCGATGTTACTAATTTGCACTGGAATGTTCTGTGGCTTCTTTATGCCTCAGGCTGCACTTTTTTCTTTAAAGTTTCAGCACGGCAGTTCAGCAGTTTTTGAGAACCTGTATCGTTGCCTAAGGAGTTCCTGACTGCAAGAGGAGACAATATTCATCAGCTTTCCTGTGGCTGTCACAATAGTACTGAAATATTAAATCAATGGTATTTGGGTTGAGTTTTTTAAAAATTTTGATTGTGAAAATCAGTCATAAAATTCTTGACAATTAGATGTCAGTGTAGACCTATCCCACCGTTGCCGTGCAGGTGCAGAGTGCTCCGGAGTGCTGGATTCACAAGGTGGTGGTAGTGTGAAGCCATGATGCTGTAGCACCCACCTTTCAGGGATCTAGCCCTCCTAAAGCAGTCACAAAGCAGGATGTATGTAGGGAGCTTGCAGCTCGAGGAGAGAGATGGGTTCCTAAGCTTGGGATCCAGGAAAGCCAATACAGTGCAGAAAGACTGTCTTAGAAAATGCAAAGGCCAGGATGCATTTGAAATGAAAGCCTGCTGAGCTCTGCATAGAACGCAGAGGAAATGCTCAGCTTTTCCTGGTTGGTGGAGAGCTTCTTCTACTCAAGAGCATTTCTATGGACCCCTGCTGTTTCCTAGCCTTGTATTGCAGGGAGACAGTTACTGTTTGTCCTCCCTTCTACTGTATTAAATCTTTCCAGGTGGCTGTCACTATGAAAGGTCTGCTGGGACTGCCCCGGACACCTCTGCAGTGCCAGGAGGGGATGACGTCTTGATCTCTGTCTGTGGTGGCTACTCATTCCTGGCCAAGATTGTCTCCTTTGATGATGTGCTGTCTAAGATTTTGGGTAGGAGGGAGCACTCCGTGGAGATCACCAAGTCTCCCGTCCAGGCCCAAATAAAAATCTCCTACAGGTAGGTCCTCCGACTGTGTGGACAAGGGAATTATTGAGTAAATGTCTGTATAAATGCCAGGAAAATGCTGATTAACAAATTACATTTGTTTCTCTCAAACACAGCCATCCCTTTCTCGAGGAATTGATGTGAAAGGCCTTCTCTCTTGAACTGGCTTTTTAATTGTGCTGCTGAGGAGGCAGGTAGGGTGCCAGGGTAAATAAGCACTTGCAGGGCTCTCTGAGATTATGGCTGGAGATTGCCTCCAGCTGCCAAATGAACACAGTGAGAGTGAAGCTCGCAGTGGAGACAAACATTCTGCTACTGCCCCAGATTTCAAGTTAGCTTGTATAAAGTGTGGACTTACGCAATATATGTGCAATATAAAAGACTTTCTAAGGTCTTTGACTCGATGTTCCAGGGCATAACATTAGCATTATGTAGGTTTAATAAAGCACATAGGAAACAAACATGAAGAACTGCTTTCCCTGAGCACCACTGGGCAATAAGCCATCATCATTAAACAAGGGGGTTCCTGGTAGGGATGTATGGAGACTACATGTTCCTAGACCTAAAACTGCTCATCAGCAGTGCAGATGCTACATTGCATCATGGCTGATAAAATCTGCAGCTGGCACAAGAATCCATGCTATGTTTAAAAGATGAAGAGAAGGCAGCGATATGAGAGCTGTTGCTTGGTCAGACAAATCCACTGTTTTTAAGCCAAACAGAGAGTTAAACTCCACAGAAAAAGAAACAGAAGCGGCTCCACTTAAGTGCTGTTTTTTCTCTAAAGGATTTAGAGGCCAAACAAGAAGACCAAAACTCAAGTCCTCTAATAACTCAGAAGGCTAATGAGACCTTGACTGGCTAAACAGGGGATGCTGGGATGGAGGCAGCAGCCAAGACTAACAGTGCTATCTGCGGTCTTAGTATCCACCGAGGATGCTGAAAAACTGGGAAAGAGGCAGAGGAGAACTGCAGAAGTGGGCCAAAGACTACAGAAAGCACCTAATGGGGAGACAGAGGTTTAGAAAACATTCTCTGTCTAGCTAGCTTATCAACAAGATTGAAAAGTCTTGATTACAGAGAATAACTCTTCACAGAGACAAATGAGCTCGTTATTTTGGTGGGAAAGGATGAATGGTTAAAAGGTGAAGCCAAATATATCTGGAGTACAAGTTAGGCAAAAGATGTTCATAGTGAGGGTTTGAAACAAGCAGCTGAGGTAAGATAAGGAGTCTGCAGTGCTTGATGAAGATGTCTCAATGCTTTTCTGAGACAATCTTCTGGCATACATGCTACGTTTCAGTCCATCCCAATAAGGGCACAAATGGGTGATATTTTAAGGGTGGCGATAAAATCTAGCTGTCTTCTCCAGCTTGAAGCTCTAGGACCCTGCATGAGCCATCTGGAGGCACACAGAGGTGCACATGCTAGCTGAGGGTCTTGCAGGGAGAAGAGGCCCCTCCTTGCTCTTTCTCTCTTTCCAGCAGGATAGTCATGTCAGGAACCAGCACTGGCATTCAGTCCTAAAGCCTCGCTCGCTGTGCTTCCAAAATGCCTTGCAGCACAATGAACCCCTTGCTTGTCTGTCCTCATTGAAACTGTTCTCAGAGCAGAGGGCACAGCAGGACATAGCAGGGGTGACCACATCAGCTCCCACCTGCCGCGGGCAGAATGGGCAGCTTGGGGCACTGAGCCAGACTGACACAACTCCAGCGGGCGCTGCCTTCCTCTGGGGAATCATTCAGAAGAACAACCTGTGTTCTCATCCTGAGAGAGTTTTCTACCCAAAACTCAATACTTTTTCTTCACTAAAATACGTATCCTCACTCCGTTTTCTCTCTCTTCATCTTTGTTCCGGTTTGGCCAAATTTAGAAATATATATATATTCTGAGAGAAGGCACAACCACCCCTCCCCCCACCAGGTTCGGGAAAAAAAAAATAAATTTTCCTCGAAGGAAAGTGAAGAAGATAAAACTATTTATTTAACAAGCACACGGGAAAGGAAAATAATGTTAAATGGTAAAATCTTTCGCTGTAGAGGAAAAACCTGGGAAAGTGTTCGAGTCCTCCCTTTGGTCTCCTCGGAGCTGGGGCTTGGCCCAGGGCCAGGCCCTCTGTGCCCGGTGGAAAGTCCTCCCGATGTGCTCTGATGTTACAGCAATCAGGCAGTCCAGTAGAAAAGGGAGAAAATCCGAAATTCCAGAGAAGGAAAAGTTCAGCTCTCAGCCTCTCTCCAGAGAACAAGGAACTGGAAAAAAACTGGCCAAAAACTGACTGGAAAAGCTGCCAGCCGGGTGCTTCCTCGCTCCCCCCTGCCCCAGCTGGAAAAAAAGCCCTGCTATCTTTATGTGACCTTGAACAAGTTCTCAAACTGCTTTGAGAAAGTTTTGCTCAGTTTTTCTTCCCCCTCTCAGGCTCAGTTCAGAGGCATAGAAAGGCCAATAATTAATTTCTGGGCATAGGCGGCGATATGGGATACACATCATAAGGTCACCCCAAGACAATCTTCCAGAGATAAACAACTATTTTTTTCCTCAGTGGAGCACCAACATCCTTCCAAATGCCTACAGAGAGCTTCACCCTCACTTAGCTGGTGAGGTCAGCTGTGCAGGCTGTGGGTGTCAGTCCTGCACCCTGGACTAGAAATGCTGTGCTGTGCCTCTGCCTTTGCATCCAGCAAATGGTTCCCAGTATATTTAGAATATTCAGTCTATGGTGGGATTGAATGCAACAGGCCTAAAAGGGTCAAAATAAGGTGGGTATGATGTCACCTGTAGCAAAACAATAACCCCCACCTTCTTTGAAGCCGATTGTAGCTGCTTTTTATTCCCTTAAGTTGTCAGTCTCATGGCAAGAAGCTGGCAAAAAAATTAACTCCCACACTTGGCTTTGCAACGGGAAGGCGAGTGTGTCATGCAATGCTGTTTCAGGCTTTCATCAATTTATCAATGACAAAATGCCTCTCTTTAGAGAGAGGTGATCTAGGCTGGGAAAGAAAAGAGAATGCTGACATTCTCTCCTGGTATTTCTAGGGTTTTTAAGCATGGAGAGTCCTTTCCTCAGCGTTTAAAGAAATTGTCAAATCTTCATATACTTACTATGGAAGAGCCAAAGTCTGAACAGTGGTAGCAGTGGTGGAGCAGCCCTGGGAGACAAAAGATATGTGGACGGAGCCTGAACTTGCAGTGCTTTCTGTTAACCCAGATCCCATGTCTGAGACCCTTGAGTATTCAGCCCTTAGAGGGAGTAACTTTCCTCCAGCTCCTGAATGGTTCCCAAACAGTCATCTCTGCTGACAAGCAGCAGATCGTGGATGCTCAGCGGGCAATTGACTGGTCTCATCATGATGCAGTAAGAAATTTAAGATCCTGCTCTTCTCCCAGGCCATTCTCATTCCATCAGGACCCCACACATATTTTCTTGCTGTGACTTTCCAGGGAAAGCAGCTGCTGTAGCAGTTGAGTGACAAGGGACAAAGCTGTTTCTTGAGAAATAGAACTCCTCAATGTGTGGTTAAGCACAGAAATTTTTCCTGATTTGTTTATTTGTTTGTTTGCTTTTAAGGATGTAGAGAGGGGTAATAAATGGTAAAACTAATGTGTCAGTGTTTTCAAAAGGATGTAGAATGAGTTATTTGATGGAAAATTGAAAGACGTGATTGCACTCTGTGATGAGCATCTACACGTTTGGCCCTGGTATAATCCATTGACTTTCCAGCTTGTAGAGATAAACATTTAAATCAGCTGATTTAACAACTACTAAAAAAACCCCTTGCTAACTGGAAAAATAAAGAAACCAATAAAGACATCAGGATAAAATATCTGGAATTGCCAAACGGAGAAATGGAAGTTAATGACAATTACCAAAAAAATCCAAACTCAAATCCCAAAGGTTTTCTCAGAAAAGCACGTTCTAGAGCAAGCACTCCACAGTAAAGTAGAGGAAAGCAGGACTTATGTAGACATTAATCAAGGCATGAGTGAAAAGAAAATGAGATGCTTCAGGGCACAAAGATGACAAGAAGCATATCTGTGGCAATAAGGGATGATGGCAATCATACAGAGGGAAATAGAACAAGGTATGCATGAGGAAAGGGTGCAAGCACTGCTGAACACCTACTCTGACAATACAGTCTTTTGCTCTCACTAAGAGCAAAAATCAATAAACTCTGTAGGAAGAAAAGCTTCTTAAATCATTGACTGTCCAAGTAGATATTCCTGTTGGCAAACACATTTCTCTGTGTGATGGATGGACACCAGGGTCAAGAGGTCATTCACTGAAGTGATCAGGCTTCATGAAATCCAGATTTGCAAACAGTTGGGGCAGCAGAGGCTCAGTGCAGTTACTGCTGTCAGGTGATTTCCATGTGCTGCAACACCGCAAGTTTGTTTTCAGATCACTGAGAGGGTTTTAATCAAGGGAGAAGTGGGAAGCACTCCCACAGCCCCGGCCCTGGGCATGCTCCACCCACCCGTGCACGCCCGTGGCCGGCCACACCGCAGCGCCTGCCCCTGGAGCAGCCACGGGGCTCTGCTCTGGACGGCCAGCGCTGTGGTTCACTCCCTCACCCTGCTTGTCCAACAGGGAGCCTGGTGGTACAAGTGGGATGAAACCACAACATTGTAATTCCTGGTGTGGAGACATGTCCTACCCCACCATCAGCAAAGGACTCCTGAACCCTAGATCATAGGGTTTGGCTTGGAAGGGGCCTTCAAAGATCACCCAGTTCAAGCCCAGTGCCATGGGCGGGGACATCAGGTTGCTGAAGGTCACCACACATTTGGCACATACCAAAGCAACAATAAAATGCCTCTTTTGAAGCTGTTCTGTGTTTCTTTCAGTGTCTGGCAGCAAGCTGTATCTTGATCCAGTTTTCTCTCTCCCTGTTGGCTATTTATATTACTGGTGGGTCTCTCCTCCCATTAGCATCAGCCCCTTTCTTCCTTATGGCCCCTGCCCCATCTCTACACCCTCTCACCCTCAGCATTACTGACCCCTTTGTGCAAGGTGAAACCCACTGAGCTCACTCAGTCACCTGTTGAGAGAGAGGCAGAGGAAAGGAGCTTTCAAGGGAGAGCAGTGGACTGTAAACCTCAGGAATGTGCATTTCATCCATAACTTCGCAGCTGAGCAGACAAACCTGGGCCACAAAGAGACCATGGTCCTACAGGAGCAGCTCTCAAACCCAATGCCCAATTTCCTTTCTTCTGTGGCACCTTCTTCTGACCAGAGGTGACAGGACTGTACTCTAAGGGAGCTCAAACATATTTGCAGGTACACTGCAGGGCTCCATGCAGAGTGGGCTGGGTTTTGGTGAAAATGTGAGATCTGGAGATGACAGCCATGGAAATGTCACAGGCCCTTCCATAGCTCCCCTCCTTCTCTGAGTTTCCTCTTCCTGTTTTCTGTTCCAAGCAATGCAGAATATTTGCATTTCATTAAGTACTTCTTCCTTTACATGATGCCTCATTACGACTTTCTTTTTGGGTTAGGTATTTCTTTAATTTTTAAGCATATTAATTATTTTTTCTTTCGGAGGGAAGATGGGCATGCCTTGGAGCTTGTGGATGCTCATTTTAGAGCAGTGTGGAAGGAGCCTTTGAGGACAGGCTGCAAGTGTCCGTAAATCCCCACAACCCTAATGCTGTGTGTTTACTACTGTGGATTGGGATCTACCCAATCTGACCTTGATGAGCCAACTGTTTTTCTGGCCTTTTTCAGAGTTTCAGGCTAGAGAAAGCACAGAGGGTGTTTTTTCCTTTTCCCGGAATATGAAGTGCTATATCAGGCTGGCAAACACTTGGGGCTACTTCTGCTTCAATTCAGTCTGAGGAATGACAGGGGATCAAAATAAGCATTGGCCCTTTGGTATTAAAATTTTATTTTGAGATGTTTTCTCCATCCCAAATTCATGACAAGAAAATCTTGTTGTTTGTTTCTTGCAAATTGTGGAGAATTTTTACGTTGCAGTGTATTTTCTCCTAAATGTTAACATATCAGAATAAAATCAAAATGATCATGTACATTAATAATAGAATACACACATAAAGAGAACCTTGGGGTGTCTAAACTTTCTGCACATTCTTCTAGATTGCTGAGAGCTTTTGTACTTGAATATATTAAAAACAAGGGGAAAAAAAGAACTAAACTGGAATGTAAATATTTTTGTCTGGGAAAAAAAAATAATTTGTATCAATAAATCACTCATGATTTGTAAATACTCTTTGTTTTCCACCATCAACAATAATCTTTCTATCTGCAAGGAATGAATTTCTACCCTTAAGTAGCTAACTTACTGTCTAACCTTACTGCAGCTGGCACTATTCAAAGAAGTTAGAGCTTAGCAAAACTCTTTCTATCTCAATTTATACTTTTTTCCTCTAATAGAAAGTAAAGCTTGATTTTATTTTACTGTGCTCACACAGCATCATGCCCTTGATATTATGTTTATTTAGCAAGAGAAATGAAAGTTTTAAATTTTTTCTTCTGGAAAAAATATATTTGCAGAAAAGAGAAAATCACAAGTACTTACAACATGGTTGGCAGGAATCAGCTATGTGGAAAAAATGCTGCCACTTACTATTTTTCTATTTCTTCTGCATTTTTGGCCATGGTTAGAAGCAATGCTATCTATGAGCCATGTGTGTGACACACTTAGGGAACCCTGAAAACCTGTGAGAAGCAGAAGGTCAGCGGTGGGCTGTCTCCTATGTCAGGCAGCCAGGCCAGTGTGTGCTGTTTGATGTCGTGATCCCTTGCTCAAGTACCCAGTTTCCGTGGGAGCCTTCAACCATTTGGGGCTTTCGACAAGAGCCGCATACTGAGAAAACATATCACGTCCAGTGGAGTGGCTGGGAACTTGGTCTGAGGTAACCTGCAGAAACCAAACTGAGTGCCAGACATGCAGTTTGAGGACCTTGTTTGCCAAATTTAGTTGTGTAACCAAGGTGTACAAAATTTATCTACAAGTTCCTCCGATACCAGAACTGTTCAAACTCTTTGTACCCTGACAAAGGTTAAATCAGTTACGTCTGTACTGAACTGCTTTCATTAGTAGGTCAAATATATCACGGGGGCATTTTCTATGGAACTTAACTGATGCGATGCCAAGGAGGAAGTTTGCCTTGTAAAGTTACAGGAGGCTTAACCGTTCAGACTTCTCTCTGGTCTACTTAAAGATATGGAATATTTAGTAAATGGCCCAATCTAACCCTTGAAGAAATTTTACTGGGGTTCTCAGGAACTAAAAAGGACAATAATCTGGTTTTAACGCAATCAGTGCAATCCCACAGATGGAACTAGTCTGCTTGTAGCCTGCGGTAATCACTGCCACCTATGCAGAGTGAAGGACTACAGTAGGCCAGTGGAGAAAGAAGTTCTTCAGCCATTTTCTTTGCAGAAATACTGTATGCAAATAGTTTGAACTATCAATCCCAGAATGACAGATTAATCTAATTTTGGGGGAAAAGCAGAACTGACACTGAGGGATGAACGGCGGCAGGAGGGGCTGAGAGCAGCCATGGAGCAGCTGTCAATCCTATTGCTGCATCTAAGCTGAGAAAGGACCTCATCCTCCAGCTCTGATGACTCAGCAGAGGGCAGATATTTAAGGAAAGGTCTGTCTCTGTTGACTTCAAAAATTGGCTGTGGCAATTTATTCTGCATGAGGGATGCAGAACTGAGCCCTTGGTTATGGCTGCAAGGTGTTCCAGTTCCCCTGCTCCCTCTCTTGCCCCTGGAAAACTCCACAGCAAACAGGAATTCCCAAACAAAGTGCTGCATTTCTCATTTGAAGACCTGCCTGTTGAAACTTTTCATTTTTCAATTTTCTTTGCAGCAATATATTATCAGATGGATTTAATGCCTAATTTAACTTTGTTTCCATTTGTCATTAGGTTTATGAAATGTCTTTCTTTCAGTGAGGCAGATGTAACCACAAGATCTTGCTCTTGGGCGTAATTTCCACGTAATTGTCACATTAGTTTTTCAAAATCCAGGCTGGCCTGCTAAACATACTTAATGATTTACAGTTTTCAATGCCTATTGCCTTGCCTGAAAGGCTACCTGTTTTCTTCAGCTCATTGGGAGCCCTGTAGGGGAAAAGACTGGAAACTGCCAAGGTCAGGAAGAGTTTCAGATTAAGCTTTATGTTGTGCTGTTATTTAAGTAAACAAAGGTAAATTCCAACAGGAGGGATGAATTTACATGACATACAGTGGGTATTGACTGTGGTGAGGTAGAGCTGGAATGGAAATCTTTTCTCATTGTGAGGCAGACTGAGCAGGAGTGATGGGAATGTGGAGGAAGATTTACCAGAGGGTGCTGGGATGGGTAAGGAACAGCAGAGACAGGAACAGCAGGAAAACACCCCGTAGCAGAGATTACTGCAGCACACGGAGCCTTTGCACACCCTGCCAGAGCGGGTTTTCATGCTGGCAGCCGGGCTTATGTCTATACCAGCACGTGAAAGCAGACCGTGTTCTCCTCTCTAGTCCTGCGGGAGAGGGGCACAGCACAGTAGTATCTATCCTTGCCTCCCCAGCCTTGCCTGAAATGTGGGCACCTAACGTGCATCTCATGACCCCACACTCTGCTCTCAGACAAGTACTGACTATATCTTCCTCGCTACAAGAGCTTGGGTACCTCACATATGTCAGCACCTGTGGACATGTGTCTTCAGGATGTCAGTCCCGCCTGAACTGTGCTAGTGGCTGTGTTGTCATTGGCCATGCTGTTGCAGAAGAGACAGCCTGGAGATGCAAGGCAAAGCCAAATAAAGAGATGTCTATGTCACAGCTACCTGCTAAAGTGACTGCAGCTTGTAATCAAAGATTTACGAGGATAGCTGTGGCCTATTTGCTACTTAGTGAGGCTTGCAGCAGTGGTAGGTACAATGATGTAGGCATCATTCACCTGTGGTTTTCAGCCTCCAGATGCATTTCTTCATGGATAAATTTAGCCTGTGCTACTCCTTCTCTATTGCTATGCCTGAAGCTAACCCAAAGCTAACTCTGGCCCTTCTGCATGGACTTTGCTTGCGTCTCTGCTCAGAGACACAAGCCAACAGGGAGAGAAGCAGAACTGGTCCTGCTGGATGGGTGAAGTGTTGGCCAAGAGGGATAGAGCTGTCATGAGCTTGATGGTCTGATGTGCCTGAAACCAGTGTATGGGCTCCATGTCTATACCATGGTAGATACTGCTGTCTCAGCCTTGCCTGAACTTGTGGGGGATGTACCTTAGTCACTGTGAGAAAAATATAGAGTGTCTTCTGAAGCTTATTAAAATGTAGTTGAATGGTGAGAAATGAGGAGGAAAAATGTTGCAGTGGGGATACTGCAACACACATATATCAAACCAGGAGTCCCGTGGAAAGGAAATATATACGGATAGACAGATTCTTGATAGCTGTTTCAGAGAGATGTTTATTTCTCCAGCCGCATGGCCGGAGCTCTGCTCAGGAACTGTTCCAGTCACGGGACCAAGGGTCCTTCTGCCCGCGCAGGGAACACAAACCAACCAATGGGAACGAGGCTGAGCAGGGACAGGGAAGCCCCGTGTCTGTGTCCTCAGGGGCCCTCTCCCAGGGCTACACGGCAGGGGAGGGACCCCAACACCTCACCCGTTTTATTTTAATAAAAGGAGAATGAAAACAACTGGATAAACATAACAAGAACAGTTTCAAAACAAAACAAGCCACCCTCCTGAGTCTTTAAATGTCCAAACAGATTCTGTGGAACATCTTAGGGCTGACAGAAGGGAGACAGAACTCTGAGCATGCTTTGTGGGGAAACTGAGGCAGGAGAGGGTTTAACTTCTTCCCTCCCCCTTTTCATCCCCCACTCGGCATTGGAAAGGGATTTTTGGGGAAACAATTGGCAAAAGCATGGTTTTGTGAGGGAAACCATGGATGAAAAAACGGATTGGGAATACACTGGGGGTAATAGGACATAGGGTAAAAGGGAAAGGTGGGATTAGGAAAGGGAGACTGTAGGGGGGGCCTACAATGGAGATACTGTCTAACATGACTACGATTTTTTGCATATATACTGCCTTTTACAGGAACACCATCAGGCCCAGTGACCTGCGATGCTTGTAACCCTTTTCTCCCTACTACAATATTAAATTCCACCACCTCTCCATCTCCCAAGCTTGGGATGCATTTTTCAGGGTTATTCTTTTTAATAGCAGTTCTATGCACGAATATGTCTTGCTGGTTGTCACACCTTGTTATAAAACCATAATTTTGCTTAACATTATACCATTTTACTATCCCTAAGGTCTTAGTTGCTATGATCTTTTCCTTTTTCCGAGTGGCTGCTGTTTTCTGTCTCGCTGCGTCTTTGCTCTCTCCTTCGGTCGCTCCCATGTTGGAATTGTCGGGGCTGCTGGTGCCTGCGCGCTCTTCCCGGGGTCGCGTTCGGGGCCGCGCGGGCCGGGCCGGGCCACGCCGCTCAGTTCTCCGTGCGTTGCCTCCTCTGGTCGCAGCTTCGCTGCCGCTGTCGGGCGCTGCACCCACGTCTCGGCCGGGCCCCCGAGCGATGACTCCCCCGCGCTCCGCTCCAGCGCGCGTCTCGGCTGGGCACGGCTCCGTTCCACCGCCATCGCCGCCAGCCGCCGCCCGCGCGCTGCCCCTCTCGGCCGGGCGCTCCCGGGGCTCGCTCCACCACGCGCTGCACGGGGCCATTCGGGCACCGCCGGCTCCCGCCGCTCCCGCCGCGCCTCGCTCCGCCACCGACACTGCGGCTCGCGTGGCTCCGCCCGCGCGCGGGAACTGCCTCGCTGCTGCTCTCAGAGCGCTCGGTGCACGTGGCCTGGGCCGCACGGTCCCTGCGCCAGGCTTCCCTTCGCCAGGACACAGCTGACACTGCTCAACAGTCTCGGTAACTAAATAATATTCATGAAAATATTCTTCCATCGGCATATATTTTGACTCCAGTATTAACTGTGTCCAAACGGTTTTCCAAAAGCCCTTGGTAAGAATTAAATCCCAAGAAACATAGAAAAAGTTCTTAAACAACCATGCCAGGAAGTGTTTCAGTTCTTTCTGAGCTTGAATCAAGCTAAAATTTACAAATCGTTGTTCAAGAATCATTTTAAGTTTAAGATAAATGTCCATATGCGGCTCTGAGAGCCAAGAGTCTTCCCACCGTTCCTCCATAGTTTAGATACGGAATAGCAAAGCAAAACCAAGAAGAGGAATCCAAAGTTTCCAGGGTTTACTCACACAAATCAGTCGCTTAGGGATCGGGGATCGTTCTGCTCACAAATCTCCACCATTTGTTGCAGTGGGGATACTGCAACACGCATATATCAAACCAGGAGTCCCGTGGAAAGGAAATATATACGGACAGACAGATTCTTGATAGCTGTTTCAGAGAGATGTTTATTTCTCCAGCCGCATGGCCGGAGCTCTGCTCAGGAACTGTTCCAGTCACGGGACCAAGGGTCCTTCTGCCCGCGCAGGGAACACAAACCAACCAATGGGAACGAGGCTGAGCAGGGACAGGGAAGCCCCGTGTCTGTGCCCTCAGGGGCCCTCTCCCAGGGCTACACGGCAGGGGAGGGACCCCAACAGAAAAAGGAGCAGCTTTTTGAACAGAGCAGTCCTGCTGTTCAGGAAAGTAAAAAGTAAAGCCCAGAATGGAGTGGAACATGCATACAGGGAAACACCGACACAGGTATTTTAAAATAACCATATGGAATGAATGGAGAATGAAACTACAAAATGAACCACAAACAGAACAAATTTACATGAAGCTGAACAAAACCATGGAAGTTAGACTCACTCTCTTTATCTTGTGTGAAAGTTTTATTTATTTTAGGATAAAAAGGAGCTTGAAAGGATTTTATATCTCATGAAACACATCTACTGAGCTTCTAATGGTTATGCTGCAGGTACAAGACATTGCTTATCAAAGCCTAAATCATCTTCTCACTTTCACGTATAAACAGGAACCATAAAGTCTGGCAGTGGGATTCCCCAAAGAAGGCTCATGCCAGAAAAAGATCTACTCATTCACTGCTGACAGGACTGGGATCTTATGACATTCTGCATCAGTTATGCTGTTGATCTGCTGTTAATCTCTACACAAATCCTGTCACTGCACTAATAGCCCTTCGTGCATAGACAGAAATAAAGCAAGAGACAGACAAAAATACCAAATAATTTCTTGTTATCTATGCATTGTGATCATAATGAGACTGTTCCTTAGCAAGGTTTGGCAGAAATGAGCTGGTCACATCCCCTTTCACTCAGGAAATGTCCCAGGACTTCCCAGGTGAGTTTAGTGTTTACAGAAGATATTACATTGACAGCCTTGAAAAATTAAGTCTTTCTTTGCAAAGAGCAGAAGCACATGCAGTAGAAACAGATTTCTCTACAATTTCCCACCAATAGGCTGCCTCATGCCCTCTGGAAAATGGAATTTTCCATACGCCATGCAGCTGTGCCTATTGTTACCAGAAGAAGAATGTCCTTGTGTCTTCATAAGGCCTTCCACAACTGAGCAAGGTATCAGCTGTGGTCCTGTTGGGCACCCAGACACGGCAGGACAGAGCGGATACCCATGGACACGTCTGCTCCTGCTCTGCTGTCTGACAGCCTCCAGCACCCTGCCCTGGTTAGCCGGACTGCACGCCAGCCCAGCCTCGGCTCTGTCTCCAACATTGTCCCTGGGGGCACCAAACCCCACAGGCTGTCTGTTTTCTGCCCAGACCTCTCGCTATAGCTTGTCCATAGGGCCAGGGACTCACAGCTAGGGAAGGCACAAAAGAAGTTCTCCCTTCTAGAAAATGTTACCGATTGGCACGCACTGTTGCTCAGCCGAGGTCGTTTGAAATTCCTGAACTTAGAGAAGAAGAACAAAGGCTTAAGAGAGTTAAGAATAGTGTTTGGTTCTATATCTGTACATAAAGAAACCAGAGGGTGCATATTAGAGGGGGCCATAGAGACGGCAATTTGGGAAGTCTGTACCTTCCGAGTACCTCAGGCAACGGGGGAAGGAAGAGGGTGATGCACCTGGAAATTAGGATCAAAAAGGAGGCTGCGCCCCACAGCAATTGGAGACACGCCATGAGAAATGTCCCGTGGCCTCTGCCTTTATTGCAATGAGACGACAGGACTCCTGTGTGTCTTTTCCAGACTAAACCTCGGGTGTTGTGAATTCTTTTCTGCACAGGGAGAGGCCCTAATCCTTTGGGGACCATTCTCAAGCTCTTCTCTGCTTTCTGACCCATCAAGAAGCCCCGGGTCCTTGCTGCTGCACGCATCTCCCACGGCTCTCTGCCGGCTGGCCGCCCAGCGGAGCTGCCAGCTCCGGCTGGCAGGGCCTCAGCGCCCTGTGCCCTGTGCCCTTTGGCCCCGCCGGCCGCGCCAGGCCCTGCCTGCTGCCCTGATGGTGGCACTCGTGGCCCCAGTGCTCTCCAAGGGCTTCTCCGGGGGCACCTTCCTGCGGCCTTTCAGTCCCTGCACGAGGCCCAGCCGAGACCTGCAGAGGGGCTGTTCCCAAGGGCCTGGAGGCACAGCCCCAGGGGCAGTGGCTTGCCACTGACAGAGGGTGGGCTTAGGCTGGAGATGTGCAAGAAATTCTGGCCTCGGAGGCTGGCGAGGCCCTGGCCCACGCTGCCCACAGAAGCTGTGGCTGCCCCATGGCTGGCAGTGTTCCAGGCCAGCTTGGACGGGGCTTGGAGCAACCTGGCCTAGTGGGAGGTGTCCCTGCCCTTGGCAGCAGGCTTGCAACAAGACGATTTTCAAGGAGCCTTCCAAGCCAAGGCCTTCTGTGATTCTGTGATCACAGATCACTTGGGGCAGCTGGCCTTCATTTCTGCTTAGAACCACTTCAGCACGGTAAATTGGGCTGAG
Organism: Corvus hawaiiensis; assembly: GCF_020740725.1. Lineage (NCBI taxonomy): Eukaryota > Metazoa > Chordata > Aves > Passeriformes > Corvidae > Corvus > Corvus hawaiiensis. The sequence goes on from NW_025963366.1 coordinate 4,950,567, forward strand.
TTCAAGGACACTGTTCACGAGCCCAGCTTGCCAGCGCCTGAGATTTACCAATGCTCTGGGTCTGGCTGAGATCAATCAAGTCTTGCACGCTCCAGATTCTGGAATATTGTCGTTTCTTGAAGCAAGGACAAAGCAGCTTCTGGCCTTCCACTCCTAAATGCACTAACTGCAGAGCATGAGTAGATGTCCCAGCAGATAGCGACACTATACAAGGCTTGACTTGTGCATAAAAATAATATCATCTAGGTAATCTATCATAGAGATGTAATAAATAGATCTATTTTCTTAAAATCTTTCCAGACATAAATGCACTAAGAGCATTAATATGTGTCACAACAGATAGCGGCACTAAATATGTGTTCTATGGTTATTATTTAAAACTAATTACCTACTCAGCCGTTTCTAATTATTTTTTCGCATATTTCATCTAGATGATCATTTTATCATTTTCATTCTATTTTATCATAGAATAATGATGTATTTGGTATCTTTTCTATTAGATTAGTATATTGCTTTGTTTTATTATACTTTACTATTATATATGATCATTAACAAACTTTAGAGTATACACTATGTATACACTATATATATACATCTATGAAATAAAAATCTAGATTCTTATATAGACACAGTTTCAGGCCAGCTCTGACACAGTCGGACCCAAAGGTGTCCCTTCCGGGGACAAGGAGTGTGGAGCTTTTAAAGGGGTACCCTTCCTTCTCGGACCAGGCTAAAAGAGCAGAGGAGGCTGCTGTTCTGCTAAGTTCTTTATTTCATAGTCTCATAGCTTTCTTGAAGGCCGAGTTCAAAGGGGGTTACATGATAAAGCCAAGCAGCAGCAGCAACAGCAGGCAAAACCCGCTTCTTCTATATCCTCTATATGCTCCATATATGCTTTTTCTTGCAGAAGGGTGGATTATATTTGTTAATTGACCAATAAGATTAACACATGATTCTGGTTTTTCTTTTCTTAACCTATCCTGGTCTAATTCTTACAATCGTAAGTCTTACACAAGTGTTACATAGGTATTACACAGATTTGCGTATACAGTTTCTATCAGTTCTTCTTGTTTATGTGAACACTCCATCTAAAAAATGTGAACAGTATAATTCTATCTATATTTTGTCGAAAGGAAAGAATTCCGTGAAAAGGTAACCCTGCTGCAGCAAGCACTGTGTTTAAGGTCTCTGCGACAGCTTTTTAATTCTTAAGGCACTTAGCATATATTTCTACTAAAAGTTAAAAAATCTATCTTTCTATTTCACTTTGCTGTGGCTTCTTGCATCACAGCTTGTGCAAACCTTTTAATTCAACCCCTGTGCTTTGGCTTCCCTCTGGGCCTGAGTCCAGAGGAGCTTTCACTCCAACAAAGGAGAGATACCGTCCATTGGCTGATGGCGGGCAAGCGGCGCTGATTGTTCCTCTTGGTCTTTTGTTCCCTGTTTCTGTTTCCTTTTTCTGTCCCACATTCCTGCTTCTTTCCTCCTCTAAGTTTTGGCCCTTGCCAAAGGCCGGGAACAATTGCACGTTACAGCTGGGCTTTGGTGGCTTTGGCCGTGCACGTAAGGCAGGCGCTCTGTTTGTGCGTGTCCTCAGGAGTGGCAAAGGTCATATGCAAGTAGGGCTTAGTGCAGATCTGGGTGACTTGTTTTGGAGATGGAAATGATACGAGGAGGTAGAATCAACCCTGCTGTGGCCCTGCACCTGCTGAGGCGGCAGGAGAGGCCGTGGGACCTGGGCCAGAGTCTTTGCACGCATCCTCTTCTCCTTGAAGGACCAGATTTGTACGACAGCTTGTTCTGCGCAGTGAAGGGCAGTGAGGCCGATGGCGCTAGAGAGGTGCAGGTGCTCTTCTGGGCCTCAGGGAAACAACATGGGGCCGAGAGGCCTCTGCTTCACTGCAGACGTCATTCTGTGCTTAGGCCTTGCTGCAGCCAGGGGCAAGAGAGCTGAGAGGCCCCGCTGATGTTTTTCTCAAGCAGCCCCTTCAATTCATTGCTGACTTCAAGCAGCTGTGCAGCACATCTGGCATTCAGCGCAGTGAGCGAGCACTGCAGCACATTGCCCAGAGGTTGTGGAGTCTCCCTGAGCGCAGATAGTCAAGAACCATCTGAAGGCAACCCTTTGCAAGGCGCAGCGGGAAGACCCTGCTGGAGCAGCCCTGGCCAAGATGATCCCACCGGTGCTCCTTCCAAACGTTAACTCTTCTGGGATTTGGAGATCCGCATCTTTGCACAAGGTGAAGCTCTCAGAGGGAAAGTGGAGTCCAAGAAAGAGTTGGGGGCAGCCACAAGGCCTGGTGCTAATGGGAGTCTCTCTCACAAGGCCCCTGGCCACGGCCTCTTCAGCTCCATCAGCTTTGACTCCCCGAAAGTTCTTTTGCTCTAGAGGAAAGGTGTGGCAGCGATTCCCACTGCCTCTTGAGCAGTGCCCTCTCCACATTCTGCACGCTCAGGTCTGCGTCAGCTGCAGCCCAGGGAGCAGATTCTGCCCACAGAGCCCAGAGAACACAAAAGGGAATCGGAGTATTTCCTCTTGCGTGGTCCCCGATCTGGGTAGCCAACCTGGTCATCAGTGCATGCGGTGCTGAGGAGACTGTTGAGATGACACCGCTGCTGCTGCTGCTTCTGCTGGCAGAGTGCTGCTGCACAGCGTTTTCCCTTCCCTCTCTGTGTCCCACATTGTTCCCTCTTTTCCCCTGTACAATGAGGGGCTTCTCTGCGGCCAGCTGCCGGCCCCACAAGCACAGCTCTAAGGTGGAGAAGCTCTTTCAGTGCTCATCGTTCAGGGTTCGTGTGAACCGCTTTCGCAGATCCACGTACTCACTCATCGCCTGGGAGTGGGCAACGGGATCCATCACCAGGTGGTGGAAGAGATTGCACGTCTCGGCCATTTGCACCTCTGGGGGAACCCTGATCTCCCCAGGAAGGCTCCGGTTGCCCACGATGAAGTGGTTGAGGCATCTCACTTGCACGCAGAAGCGCAGGCCCTCGCTGATATCCACCAGTCGCCTGACAAAATCTCTCCTGCGCCACCGTGACACGGGGATGATGGACAGGAGGTGCATGACAATGGTCTTGATGGTGTAGGTGGAAAAGCCGGAGCCCAGCTGCAGACAGCTGAAGAACTGCAGGCATTTGAGGTGCAAGCTGTCAGGGGGGGCCCACCTGGCGATGCACTTGAAGAACTTCATCTCTGCCACGGCGTAGCTCTCCGGCCATGTTGTGCTTGGCGTGCAGGCCTCCCTAGGCTGGCTGCTCACAAAGATGTCTGAGTCGCCTTGCCGCACCCCAAACAGCACCTCAATGCGGAAGCTTGCTGCGCCGTTGCTCACCTGGAATTGGCAGGAACGTCTGGAGGGCAGCAGCACTAAATGCCAATTGTGGGACTGAGGCAAAGCCGGCCAGATTGCTCTCACCAGTTGGTAGAACCAGCGGGCAGTTTTCCGCACGTCGAGGTAGGAGCCGGTGCACAGGGTGTGTAGGAGGCTGGCATCCTGATTGCTCCTCAGCACCTCCTGGGGCTGGTGCAGGAAGCACAGCATGTTCTCCCCCTGCTGCTCCCTGCTGCAGGTGCACTCCAGCTGCACGCGGACGCGGAAGTTCCTCCCGCGCCTCTGCCCCGCAGTGTCCAGCTCCAGCTGGAAGGAGTGGCCTCGGGGAGGATTCATGGGTACCAGCACACGGTACACAACATCCTGCTCACGGGGACTCCAACCTTCGAAGGCACTGCCCACCCCGATGGCTCGTTGCAGCACCGGGTAGAAACTGTTGCACAAGACGTGGCCAAAGTAAATGGCAAAATTGTCCATCCGGTCAGTTGTCCACTCACAGCCTTCCTGCAGGTCCTGTACAGGCCACTGGATGCGCTCCATTGCAATCCTTCCTATGTTATCTTCGCCCTCGTGCTCTTCTTCTTGGACTCCATTGGCAGCATCATTGTTGTTTTCTGCATTTGCAGCCTCACGGACAACTTCATTTCCAACATCGTCTTCTTCATTTGCAGCAACATTGCCGACTTCCTGTACATTGCCATCATCATTGTTGACTTCCTCGCGGTTGGCAGCATTGGCTTCTTCTTCTTCTTCATTTCCAACATCTTCTTCTTGGTTTGCAGCCACATTTCTGACTTCCTCTTCATCGGCACCATCGTTTTCTTCTTCACGCTCCTCTCTCCTCAGGCTCCTTTTCCTCCAGATAAACTCTAGGGCCAAGAGAAGGAGCAGGAGCCCAGCAAAATCCCAGACCTGCCAGTGCTGCAAGGCAGGCCACGGCAGGTCTCCCCAGGCCCCTCCACTCTGCCTCAGCATAAGCTGCTCCACCTCCCGCTCCAGAAGAATCCTCTCCACTTCCTGGTGCATCGCATGCACCTCCATGCTCAGACGCCTGGCCTCATGCAAAGCATCTCCCGCGGGCTGCGGGTACGGGATAAGGCTTTGCAAGAGCAAGAGCCAGAATAGCCAGTGACCCATGGTCTGCAGGAGGATGGAGAGAAGGCCTTGAGTGGGGCGGGGAGGGAGGCAGCTGCCACTGGGGGCAGCAGGGACGGCAATCACAGGCATCTGGGGCCGGGAAGGACAGGGCCCCAGACAGCTGGCAGGCAGCAAGGCCTGTCCCGCTTCCCCAGCAGCAGCAGCAGCGGCACCGTGCCCTGCCCAAGGCTCTCCCATATGAGGGGCTGTCCCTGCATGCGGGGGGACAAGCCAGCCTCGGGTGCAGCGTTTCCGCCCCGGCCCTCGTCTCCAGCCCAGCCTCCCCGCCACGTGTGCACTCACCGCTTGCCCAAGCAATACAGGGCCAGCGTTACCTGCTGGGGCCTTTTAGAGCTGCCTCCATTGTGACACGTCGCCTGGCATGTCACAGGGGTCACAGCACAGCACAGCCAGGCCAGCACCACCCTTTGTCCCCAGCCCAGCTCAGGCGCTCAGAGTGGCCCTGGTGTACTGGTTAAGGCTGCTTTGGAGTGAATCTTCTGGGAAGAACTCCCCTTGCTCTTCCTTTGGTCTTTCTTATCAGCTGCTCCCCACTGGCAATCTCCTAGATATCCATGCTGGAAGGCACCCTTGACTCCACACTGCTTGAGCTACACCTGAAGCTCTGAGTGGTTGAGGTTGAAAAAGACCCTGAAGATCACACAGTCCAACCGCAAACTTAACACTGCCTACTCCACTGATCAGCCAGCTCCCCAAATGCCACCTGCACGTGACTTTTAAACCTTGCTGAGGGTGCTGACGCCGCCATTTCTGCTAGGCAGCCTGTTCCCAAGCTTGAGGTGCTCTTTATTGAGGGAATAGTTCCTGGAGATCCAATCTAAAGCTCCCGTGGCACAACTTGAGCTCATTTCCTCTGGTCCAAATACGCTTTGTTGCCCGGGCTAATAGAAGGGAGGTTGCAGCTGGCTACAAGCTCCCTTCAGGGACCATCTGCACCGTGTCAGGAGCTTGCGCTGTGAAACCAGCTCCTCCCAGAAGAGAGAAAGGTGATGCTTTTGCTCTGTCGTTCCCGTCATCCAGTGGCAGCAAATGGCTTGTCGGTGGGCAGAAGAGTTTTGGGCTGCCAGGAAGCGTTTCCATGTTGACGCAGTCCTCGCCTTAATTGTGTCTGCCCTCGTGGGGGAGACTTTTTAGAGCCTTTGCCAGGAGTCAGAGACAAACAGGACCTTTGGCTTTCTCAGCCTTCAGATAGTTGTTTATTAAGTCTTATCAGGAAAGTACAAGCCACTGACGTGACCCAGACATAGCATGAAGCAGAGAATGCAGCAAAAGCCAAATTATCAAGATTTCGCAGCCCGTTGAAAGGTAAATTACCCAATGAAAACTTACAACGCAAGGTCTTTTCACTTCTCTACCACTGTCTAATAAATCACCTAGTCATGCTGGCAGGAACTGAGGAATTCCCTGTCAAATCATCCCAGACCACTTCTGCCGCAGAATATGGAGTAGATGGAGAAGAAGAAGAAGGTCTGGAGAACAATAACAATCCTCCATGTGGATGTTTTCTGCTTTTATCTACTTCCTATACTAATAACCGCAAAACCTCTAAATTTTTCACCCTGTGACAATCTTACATAGTATTCTGTCACCTAATTCACACCATTGTAGATTCTAATTCTTCCCAGAGGCTAGGCAATTTTCTCCATGGCCGAAGGTCAAAGACAATGTTGTCCAGGGAGGTAGAACCCTTCAAAAGAGGCAGAGAAGTATTCTCTGTATTCTGGCTTCCCACACCATGTGGGGAGAAGCTTTCTGCCAAATCCATCAAGCAAGGCAATCCGTGCCCTTCCAAGCAGAAGGAAAAATGGGAATTTGCCTTGAAGAAAATGTCAGGGTTTGGAGTGCAAGTCAGTGCTGGAATGTGCCAGCATGTCCGTGTGGACTTTGCTAAGCTGCAAGGCCAGGCTGTGAAGACGGGATCCCTGCAGCCAAGAAATGCCCTCTTGCTCTGGGGCCTTCCATGGCACCAGCAGCACAAGGGAGAGCCCTTCCTTGGCCTTTGCCTTCAGCAAGGCCCCACTTTGGGCAAAGCCTGAATTCCCTAAGGAAGCAGCTCCCATTTCCACTGCCCGCCCTGAAGGATGCCAGAGGACACACAAGCTCAGCAAGGTGCTAATGCAATACAGCTTGGGCTGCAGCTTTCTGCCCTTGTATCTCTGGAGCCTTGCAGGGGAAGGCTGCGTGCCTTGGTGCGACTTTCAGCAGCTCTCCTTGCTGACAGCAACTGGGCAGCCCAAGGCTCTTTGCTCTCTGCCCAGGCAAGAGCAGAAAGAAGCCTTCCTCTGCCTTTGTAGGCCCCCGAGACGAGCAAGGACAATGAGTGTGCAGAGAAGAGGCCAGCAGCACTGCACAGCAGCTTCTCTCCTAAATGGCAGCAAACTCAAAGACTCATGCTATGCTTTGGGGTTTGGCTTGTGTTTTGTTTGGAGCTTTCCCCCCCAGGAAAACCTGTGGCATTTGCCAAGTTGCCCACGTGCATTTGAGTGGTGCGCTCTGGCTGCTGCCTAGATGGCTCTCCAAATGGTGCCTTTGGCCCTCTCTTTCCTCTGTTACCGTGGCTCATTTCAAGGGCTTGATGGGTAACACCCTTTCTCTTTTCTCACCTTGTGCTCAAGAGCTGGGAGAGCCGCCGACCCCCCTGGCCCGCCCCAGCTTGAGCCTAAAAGGCTTCTGCAGCAGGGGAACGGGGCGTGGGGCCAATGGCTCAGCTGCCAGCACCGCTGCTAGCCAACGTGGAAGGCTCATCTGTACGGCTGCAGTCAGCTCACAGCTGCCAGCATCTGGGCTGTGTCCTGCCCCACCTTTGTCCTGCCATCAAGGCGGAGGACACAAACCTGAGACACTGACAAGCCCGCCTTGTCCGCCATGTCCCCAGGTGCCACATCCACACATTCCTTAAGTGCCTGCAGGCATGGCAATCGCCCCAATTCCGTGGGCAGCCTGTGCCAGTGCTTGACAACCCTTTCAGAGGAGACCCTTTGCCCTAATACCCAATCTAAAGCACTCCTGGCACAACTTGAGGCCATTTCCTCTTGTCCTGTCCCTTGTTCCCTGCGAGCAGAGCCTGACCTGCATTAGCTCCACCCTCCTGTCTGGGAGTTGCAGGAAGTGAGAAGGTTCCTCTCTGATCCTGCTCTTCTCCAGTGTCAGCCCCTGCAGCTCCCTCAGCCCCTGCTCATCAGACTTCTTCTCCAGCCTCTTGGCCAGCTCCCTTCTCTTCCCTTCCCTTCCCTTCTCTGCACACACTCCAGCCTCTCAAGGTCATGCTTGAGGGGAGGGGCCCAAAACTCATCCCAAGACTCCAGGAAACTTAGAGCTGCTCCACTGAACTCTCCAAAGAGAGCAAGGGCGAGTGATGCTGACATTTCTCCCAGCTACTCAGGGAGTATCTTGCCTGCCTCTTCACGCTGCCTGTCTGCTTTATACCAGAGCCCCTCCACAAAATCTGCCTTGTTGGCCTTCGCCCATGAATACTCAACCCCATCAGCACCAGCATGAAGCTCGAGACAGTTGGAACCCTCCCTTACACAGACACCGACCCCAGCAGCTCTCCTTCCTTGCCTGTCCCTTCTGAAGGCTTTCTAGCCATCGGCTACAGCGCTCCAGTGTGGGACTCATCCCACCATGGCTCTGGCATGGCAACCATGTCCCGCTTTTCCCAACCTGCAACCACTCCCAGCGGCTGCACTTTGCTGTCCATGCTGCATGAAGTGGCGAGGAAGCACTTCAGTTGAGCTCTTGATCTCGCTACCTTTTTGGAGGGGGATGAAAGGAAGAAGAGAAGCTTGTCTTGACACACAGACCGCGTGAATGTGCTTGTCGATAGGGCCAGGGACTCACAGCTAGGGAAGGCACAAAAGAAGTTCTCCCTTCAAGAAAATGTTACCGATTGGCACGCACTGTTGCTCAGCCAAGGCCGTGTGAAATTCCTGAACTTAGAGAAGAAGAACAAAGGCTTAAGAGAGTTAAGAATAGTGTTTGGTTCTATATGTGTATCTAAAGAAACCAGAGGGTGCATATTAGAGGGGGCCATAGAGACGGCAATTTGGGAAGTCTGTACCTTCCGAGTACCTCAGGCAACGGGGGAAGGAAGAGGGTGATGCACCTGGAAATTAGGATCAAAAAGGAGGCTGCGCCCCACAGCAATTGGAGACACGCCATGAGAAATGTCCCATGGCCTCTGCCTTTATTGCAATGAGACGACAGGACTCCTGTGTGTCTTTTCCAGACTAAACCTCGGGTGTTGTGAATTTTTTTCTGCACAGGGAGAGGCCCTAATCCTTTGGGGACCATTCTCAAGCTCTTCTCTGCTTTCTGACCCATCAAGAAGCCCCGGGTCCTTGCTGCTGCACGCATCTCCCACGGCTCTCTGCCGGCTGGCCGCCCAGCGGAGCTGCCAGCTCCGGCTGGCAGGGCCTCAGCGCCCTGTGCCCTGTGCCCTTTGGCCCCGCCGGCCGCGCCAGGCCCTGCCTGCTGCCCTGATGGTGGCACTCGTGGCCCCAGTGCTCTCCAAGGGCTTCTCCGGGGGCACCTTCCTGCGGCCTTTCAGTCCCTGCACGAGGCCCAGCTGAGACCTGCAGAGGGGCTGTTCCCAAGGGCCTGGAGGCACAGCCCCAGGGGCAGTGGCTTGCCACTGACAGAGGGTGGGCTTAGGTTGGAGATGTGCAAGAAATTCTGGCCTCGGAGGCTGGCAAGGCCCTGGCCCACGCTGCCCACAGAAGCTGTGGCTGCCCCATGGCTGGCAGTGTTCCAGGCCAGCTTGGACAGGGCTTGGAACAACCTGGCCTAGTGGGAGGTGTCCCTGCCCTTGGCAGCAGGCTTGCAACAAGACGATTTTCAAGGAGCCTTCCAAGCCAAGGCCTTCTGTGATTCTGTGATCACAGATCACTTGGGGCAGCTGGCCATCATTTCTGCTTAGAACCACTTCAGCACGGTAAATTGGGCTGAGTTCACCCCGCGACCGGGCGCCGCCAGGGGAGCCACGCCGACAGCTTCGCAGCGCGCCTGGCGGCCGCGCCCATGCCCAGATCCGGGTAGACCTGTTCGCGCTCTGGCCGGATGACACCAGGCAACAGCTGGTGGGCGCAGCCGACCCCGGAGACAAGGCATCCTCCTGCCATCCCAGAGCCAAGGGAACCCCACAGCCCCGGAACGCCCCGGAACCAGATGGCTCGAGCAGCCCTGTCCCCCCGGAGAACCCGGTTTCAAAACCAATAAATATTTTCGACGAAAATCAACCTTTAATCTTTCTTCTGCTAGGAACAAGAAAGTTTCCTGGGGGGGAAAAAAATTCTTTGCACATTTTATTTCGTTTTCTTGGGGGCCCACACCACACCCGGCCACGCTCAGGAGGATCGTGTGCCCTTAGCTCGGACAGCCCGCACACATTGACGTACCAAAACGGACTCCCCACCCCACCCCGGGCACCACACCCAGCTCCACCAGAGCAGAGCACCTCTAGGGAGACAGCGGGAGGGGGAAGCAGGTACATACGGAGAAAGAGGAAACGAAGCCGACGGCCGCTCCGGCGCGACTGGCCCCGCCCACCAGGAGGGTGCCGGGGCCGGGGCCAGGCCGGGGCCGGGGGGCCATCTTCGGGCCGGTTCTTTCAGGGTCCACCGAGGTCCCCGGCCCGCGCCGCTGCTCCGGCGAGCCGCGGGGGCGCCGCGCCGCGGCGCTACAGGCCGGCAGGGAGCGGGCGGCCTCCAGCTGGAGGAGCCCCGCCCGCCGGCGGGGGCCGGGGTCGGGGCCGGGGCCGGGCCGGGGCCGGGCGGCCGCCTTCGGGCCGGTTCTTTCGGGGTCCGCCGAGGTCCCCGGCCCGCGCCGCCGCTCCGGCGAGCCGCGGGGGCGCGGCGCCGCGGCGCTGCAGGCCGGCAGGGAGCGGGCGGCCTCCGGCGGTTGGAGCCCCGCCCGCCGGCGGGGGCCGGGGGCCGGGGCCGCGGCCGGGCGGCCGCCTTCGGGCCGGTTCTTTCGGGGTCCGCCGAGGTCCCCGGCCCGCGCCGCCGCTCCGGCGAGCCGCGGGGGCGCGGCGCCGCGGCGCTGCAGGCCGGCAGGCAGCGGGCGGCCTCCGGCGGCAGGAGCCCCGCCCGCCGGCGGGGGCCGGGGCCGGGGCCGGGGCCGGGCGGCCGCCTTCGGGCCGGTTCTTTCGGGGTCCGCCGAGGTCCCCGGCCCCCGCCGCCGCTCCGGCGAGCCGCGGGGGCGCCGCGCCGCGGCGCTGCAGGCCGGCAGGGGGCGGGCGGCCTCCGGCGGCAGGAGCCCCGCCCGCCGGCGGGGGCCGGGGCCGGGCGGCCGCCTTCGGGCCGGTTCTTTCGGGGTCCGCCGAGGTCCCCGGCCCCCGCCGCCGCTCCGGCGAGCCGCGGGGGCGCCGCGCCGCGGCGCTGCAGGCCGGCAGGGAGCGGGCGGCCTCCGGCGGCAGGAGCCCCGCCCGCCGGCGGGGGCCGGGGCCGGGCGGCCGCCTTCGGGCCGGTTCTTTCGGGGTCCGCCGAGGTCCCCGGCTCGCGCCGCCGCTCCGGCGATCCGCGGGGGCGCGGCGCCGCGGCGCTGCAGGCCGGCAGGGAGCGGGCGGCCTCCGGCGGCAGGAGCCCCGCCCGCCGGCGGGGGCCGGGGCCGGGGCCGGGGCCGGGCCGGGG